>NC_083637.1:14783275-14863275 GCF_963576545.1 Limanda limanda
AAATTGTATTTGAAATGAATGGTGTGCCAATTAAATTGATATTTAAATGAGAAATAAAAATCTTGTTTTCAAAAAGAAGACACATTATTAGGCCATTGATGAAGAGATTGAGTGATAGAGTGTCAAAGTGTGTTATTTCAAAATACAGATTCATACATGGATATAAATAATAGAATTCAACTATTTGAAAATTATGTTTAAAAAGATGAATAAATAACTGGATTGAAAATAAAAAATGATCTGTTATTTAAAAGGACAATCATCTCTCCCATTCGGATTTCTTATTTCCGGCAGCTTTTTCTTTTCCTTCCTCCAGCTGAGTAATTTCAATTTCCTTTTTGTCTTGTGCTTAAACAAGGGATAAAACACCCTCTATGATTGAGTAGGGATCCAATACCCCATAAGCCAGCAAGTGGCCGGCTTATGAGGTTTTATTTCTGAAAGGCATCAAATCAGCTATGTTGGTTTTTCGAGTAGCAGACTTTTTGGTGACACTGAGAGCTCTGGGGCTTCGTCTGGATGAGCAGAGACTGATTGAAACAGGAAAATGATTGAATGTTCCTGGTTGCATCATCGCTCATAACTCGATTATGGCAACATAAACAATGCATAGCTCAGATATGTTACTTTCAGTGACAGATCCACCTCTTTGTCTCTCCAGGAAAAGAAATCCCAGCTTCTAAATTCCACTGTTGCTGTTCGATGTCTGTAGAGTTTTCTGCACCTACGCAAACCACTGCACAGAGACCATCTGCCTCCTGTGTACACCCACATGTGCATGACCAACATACATGTGAGTGGTCACATGGTTTGACATGCAATATTATTTATGATTCGCATCCCTAACACTCATCTGCACAAAACCTTTTAGTGTTGTGGCCAATGCATACATGTAAGAAGTATGAATTAAGTAGAATGAACGTGTGTGTGTGTGTGTGTGTGTATGTGTGTGTGGGTGGGTGTGCGTGTGTATGTGCAGGTTTTTGTGCATGTGTGTGTTTGCAGAGAGTGTGATTTATCTGTAATAAAGTCATTCATTTGCCTGAGGCAAACTCATGTAATCCATTCACCCATGGGCCATATATGTCACAGTCTGCTCATCTCCTGTCTGCTGGTATTTTTTCACTGACCTGTCTCTGCTCCACTCTACCTGTTAGCCACGCCTCCTCATCAGGCCAACTCTCCACACCTGTGACAGCCCTGGCTGCATTTAAGCCTGCTCCTGTCTCTACTTCAGTGCCAGATTGTCTTGTGTTATGCCTGACCTCCAGCGTTTCTTTCCCTGGACTGATCACCTGTTGCCGACCTGCCTGCCTCGTCTCTGCCCTGGATATTACCTCAGCCTTCTGTCTTCAACCACGAGTTTCGCCTATTACCTCCTGGTTACTGGACCTGTCTGCCAACTAGGTAATCCACCTGCTGTGACTTTGCCTTCAGTGAGCAACACCAGCCTCACTCCTTCTCCGATCTCGCAGAAGATTACTGTCACTCATTATGTATAATGTAAAACAGTTTTTGAAGTGAGTGTATTATCGGGGGTTCCTGTAGCCTACAACAGGTGCAGTATGTGCATCGTTCAGGTAAATGACAGGAGAAAACAAGGTTCAATAATAATCATTACAGATTCAATAGGGCCTCACCATTCGGTGCTCGGGCCCTAATTAGCTAAGTTGTCCTTAAGGGCTGTTATCCTCCTCTGTGTGGGTCACAGAGGACATTTAGGCTAAAACGATTGTGTAAATGACACTGTTTTGAATTGAATTTGAATGCTGGGCTCACGGGCACTTGAGTGACACCACAGTAGCATTATCAGGGCATTTAATGTTTTTTAATTTGTTTTTTTTAAGAATCAGTCACCATTTACTTAAATTGGATTGGATTTGGCTGCAACACTGTTTACCCCTGAAACTCCAGAAGTGTTTTATGGACTCAAACACTTCACCCACCACCTCCATCCGCACAGTGGGGAGTACATAATGAGTGAATCTTAATTTTTCAGTGAACTATCCCTTTAATACAGAAGCATATTGTACGGGAACTTATTGCATTCACTTGAAAAAAATGAATTAGTAAAATGGAGCTTTTTTTTTTTTTTTTCAAGTGAATGCAATACGCTTCCGTAAATACGCTTCCGTAGCATCACTTAAGTGCAATATAAAGTATTAGAGTAGAGTAGTCCACTGATTTGAAATTAGAGCTTGATCATGTTTTGATAAAAAGCAGCAACTCTATTTGCGGGTGAGTATCTATTGTGAATCAACAGATGAAATGACTAAAACAAATTCGGGAAGATCCTCCATTTCTAAGATAGAAATTCTTATAATAATCAAGTAGGGGGGATTAAGCAATCTAAGACACATGTTACATTTCAAATTTCTTAGGAGCCCTGGTTTCATTCCTGATCACCAAAGCAATGAATATAATAATGATATATTCATAAGCACAGTCATTCAATGTGTTGAAGGTGTGAGAACACTGGGACTAACTGTTTACAAATCATAATTCAGTATTTGTATCTCTATTTTTAATAAGTTGAAATTTACTTTCTGCTTTGGTATGTACAAATGTAAAATGTATGTGGAGTCTGTGTATATGTCGAACAATTCCTCAATTCCCCACAGGATCAATAAAGTATTAATCTATCTTTTAATAGATGGTCATAAACACAATATATGAAGTAAATAAAGTGAGCACCTTGGGATCAGAAACAGTCAGTAAGTTTATCCGTCACAGTCAGTGTGTCAGACATCAATGTTAAGATTTGAATAAAACTTGATTCATGACACTTGATGACATTGAGGTTTGATAAAAGATCATGCTGGTGACTTTCAAGGCTGCTTGTGGCCTCACTCCTGTGCCTATGTCAGGTCTTGTCATCTTGCTTCAGATCTTATTCTGATTTAAAACCAGAGCAGAGAGAGACATACCATACAGAGTGGTCTTAATGGCATCAGTCAGCACCTTATGCTCTTACCTTCAAATGGAGAAAAAGCATTAAGGAACTTTCTTAACAGGGATATGAGTGCATAAACAAAACCTCTATATTACGTAGTTTAAATATATTCACCAGCTCAGGAACAGCAAAACCACAGATAACCGAACAGCGCAGGAGCTGTTTATAACTCAGGAACAAAATAAGGAGACACTCAGACGTTGTGCTCACCTTATTTTAATGCTCCTTCCAAGCGGGACAGAACATGTGGCTCATGCGGTGGCTAATTTGTGAGGTCCTTTGTGGCTGGAGATGTGACTCACTTTTCAAAAACTCAAACCATCTCTCTTTTCCCTGTGCAACCTTTCAAAAGACCTTTAGTGCATTCTGAAAGAAGTTTCATTAGTTCCTGTCGATGATTCTCTGTGAGTTTCTGTTGTACTACTTAGTCTAAACCGGGTCAAGGGTGCTCAGTGCTTAAAAACGCACAACACCATTCGTCTTGCACGGACAATAGTGCCTGTCAACAACTATAGTTGCTTCTGCTAAAATTAAACAACTTAGGTTTTACAAGTACTGGACATCTATGTGCAGCACTAACACACTGTTAGCAGAGACAATTTTGGATTAATTATCTTGTCCAAGGATACATTGGCCAATGGCAAGGTTCGAGGACCTCCTGAGCCACAGCCTCCAATTATTTATGATGAATGCCTGAAGACATCTTTCTCATTGTCTGTCAATATTTCAAAAAAAGAATGGCACTCAGAGCACATAAATCTCCCATGGCCCCACAGTCTCCTTCAATCCATCAATTATTCCCTGAGAAATATGTGAAGATCTCAGAAGTACAATGTTTAAAACTTCGGGAAAAAATCCTTGATCAGTCCCATCATCTAGATCTGCACCAAAAGATTTCTGAGCTCTTTCCCAACCAATACCACATTATTTCTGCAATTTTCATCTTGATTCATCCATTAGTTTCCGCTTATTCTTGTTTTGAACTAACCAACCAACAAACTGAGGTGATTAGTCATTACTGTATGATGTTTGCTCCCTTTATTTGAATGTGTTATATTAATTACACCATAATCCTGTAGATTATCTTGTAAATGACAACACTCAGTAGTTTTAAAACAAATCATGTCACAGCTTGGAGTCTCTTCTGTGGATGCACTTACTGAAATAAAAACAGGGGGCGCTTTGATGCAAAAAAAAGTATCTGCAGAGTATCGTGTTTTATATTAAATGTTTTTACTTTTGTTATGAAGTTTCTGTCAGAGTACACCTGCTGTTAATGTAGCATAATGTTGTCCAATTACATCCCTGAGTCGGTAACTATATTTTCTGATTATTTTTTCTATTTCTTTTTTTCTCACTGAGGATCCATCTCATGGATTTAGTCTCCATGTCAAAGTGTAACTTCAGCCCTGGCTCCTCAATCCACCCATTGGTGATTAGAATAACATTCTATGGTTTTATCACACCAGCGTCATATTATTTATTTCACAGCTCAAATAATATAAGTGATATAGGGTCTCCATCTGTCTGAATAAAATATAAAATGTATCCTCTTGATGAGATGTGTTTAAATGGATGTATCGACATTAAAAGACAATAAATGTACAGAGCACGAGGATGGTGCAGTAACATATGGCAGGTGACAGGGGGCAGAAACAGGCAGACGCCGTCTCTGGACTACTTTCAATTCCAGCCATGAAGAAGACCTGACACACCGCGGGTACTTATGGGTAGTGATACCTCTACGGTGGAGTGCACTGACCATAGATGTATGGCACTGACGCTAACACCGGAGAACTACATATCCCATGTTGCTCCGCGGCAGCCAGTGAACCTCTGTTTGTGTCGAACCAGCGGAAGGTGAGGTTGAGTTAATGGTTTTGTTCTGGCGAGTCAGATAAATCTCCTGTTTGAGTGGGAAGGGATTCTGACGCGAGAAATTATGCTAATAACATTAGCTCCAGTAGCTACGTCTACGTACGTTTAGACAGCTGGTACGTTAACGTACAGTTTTCTCCACATTAACGTAAGGGTGACTGGATTTATTGTTGTTTACATGGAGCCTCTTCCACCACTGGAGCTGTCACTGGTGTATTAGGTGGTTAACATGTGCTTGACTCTGGTTTGTGCTTCGTCAGCAAAGACTTTACATAATTTATTTATTTAATTGCATTTGTTTTGTTTTTTATTTGACAGTGACAGATATCCAGTTATCAACAGCACAATGAGAGTTAGCTCAACAGGCACATTGTCTTCTGTTGTCCTTTTTATTTAAAAACACCATTGACCGATTTATAGACCGACCGTAGAACCTATTATTAACAGAGGTAAACTATCTGATCGTGAGGTATGTCTGGATAAACAACCTTTGGAGTTTTGATTATATTACAATAACTTATCAAATAAGATAATAATTCTTCCTCAAAATGATATGAAGTAGAAAAGTAGTCTCCATTCTGTTGACGTAATATGTTGTAAACATGGATTATTGTGTTTGAGTGAGTTTTTCATTAATCACAGTTCAACTAACTTTCAGAGAAACTACATATTTGACTCCTCTGGACAGACAGACACATGATTCATACATACATACAGTACATACCTACATAAATCCATACATACAATACATACCTACATATTTTATTGATCCCAAATGAAATTTAAGAGCACAAAGCTACAAGATGCTGATTCAACGTAATGGTCAGTCCTGAGGTTTCAGGAAGTTCAGCTGTTAAACTGTATTTCATTATACTGAGAGTTTGTAATTCTTCTTCCTCACTGAGAACCATCCGGAGGCTATTCACTCGAGTAAATAAATTAAATTTAGATTGTTAACTTAGTTTTCAACATTAGTTTCTAAATCTCTGATATTAATTTCTTCTTGTGTGACTGTCTGATTATAGTGATGGAGTTTCCTGAAGATTTCAATCAACTCGAGCTTCTGAACACACATGGACACTTGATCCCCCGTGGAACCAGCAGCCTGTGGACAGGCAGCAATGATGTGGAGGAAGAGGAAGAGGAGGAGGAGGAAGGGGAACGTAGCGAGGAGTGGTATCTAGGAAAGGAGGAAGCTCTCAAAGACAAACCAGTTGAGCTCATTCTCTGGGCTGCAGAAAACAATCGTGTAAGTGATCGAAACCATTTGATTTGTCATTTTGTCAAACAGGAAGTGGGAATAAAAAAAGAGTTAGCATTGAAACGCACAGATGGAGACGAGCAGAGGTTTTGTATCACAGCGCCGACACACATTGACAGAGTCACATTCACACCTCAGGCCAATTCAGAGTTTCCAATCAACAGTGTTCAATTCAGCCGTGGAGAAAGCTCATTTCAATTGAGAGAGAGTTTGTATTTGGCATTTCAGCAGCTCGAGAGCACAAGAATGCTTGTAGTCATTATTTCAGCTCTTCAGATAATTTCAGAAATTAGCCATTTCAATTTATAGTGCCGTAATATACTTCTGTTACCTGAAATCAACCACAAATTGAAGCATCACACATGAATGTGTTTCATTTGTACAGTTGACTCGTTCTGAAGCCAATGGGCAATCAAAAACTTAACTAAAGCGTATATAATGTTTTTAATCCTTTGTTTGAGGATCCTGAAAATACCTCATTGTCATTCTAAAATTCAAATGTGGAAACAAAGGGAGAAAAAGGCACATTTTCATGTTTATAATTTAATTCTGGCTTACACCTGTGTGCCATTTAGAGCTTTAAGAATTAGTCAATATAAATAATTAGTGATCATTGGGTTAGAACCAAACATTTGATCGACAGCTTTTCAAATGTGAGGATTGGCTGCTTGTCCTTGTCTTAATTGAGTTATTGTTTGTTGGACAGAACAATATCTACATTCGTCTCTATGCAATTATAAATAATAGGTGTTTTCATTATTTTCTTCAATAGAATGGAACAAATGATTAATTAAAACATTACTCTCCGTAATATTTTGATCTTAGTTACAGTTGCATAACAGCTCGTTCAGAGAAGCGTTTTGTTCTGCTCAAGGATTTTCCTGTAGAATCAGTTTTCCCTCTACACCGTTCACACAATGGACATCTACAGGGAACGCAAAAGATTCAAAGTGTGAGTCTGTGATGTTGATGAAATTGTCTATCACCCTATGTAGATTTAAAATGTATGTGTATCACAATTAAATCACATTTTCAGGAAAAAGCGAAGAAGTTGACTATCACAAAAACCTCCGATGGTAGACAAATGTATGTTGTCTGCCTTATATATACAGCATTGTGATATCAAACATTTATACAACAAAGTTTCCACATTAAATCTGGCTAAAAATGCCAATTGTATATAACATATGCTACTATATACTAGGACGCAGCAAAAATAATGTGGCCTCTTGCGTCTCAGACCTCCTCCGAATGTGATGAAAGCCGTAGTTAGAGCTAACCATTAGTGATCAGATAGACAAAGTGTATTTCGAGTAAAAATAAAAGGCTATATTAAAAAACCGTTTAATCATAAGAATAAACGGTGCAACGCTCATTTTCTGAGCCACAGTCCACTAACATAATGAAAAACAAAGCACCCTGCGTGGAATTGAACACTGTCTTGAAAAGGTCAACTTCAATTTAATTAAATCGCAGTTCCCTGCGGACGCAACCTATTTCCATGTAATTCTTTTCCTCAGCGTGCAAAACGTATATATATATTTTATGTTGATAATCCTCTAAATTATTTAAAGTTACTCATTAATCTCTCTGCTTCATTTTCTGTCAACGTGTTTCATCTTTGATTAGTGTTTGGGACAATATATTACATTTGTGTCCATTTTTACAATCTTGCGTTCAACATCTATCACCAAAACACACTCGTTGTTTCTTGAAAGTATTAAAGCACCTTAGTGTTTCGACTTTATCCTGAACACAAAGGTAGTCATCGCCTCTTTTGTGATCACATCTTACCTAACACTTTACTGCTTTCACATGATGTACGACACTGACTCGTGTGTGTGTGTGTGTCTGTGTGTCTGTGTGTCCTTTAGGCCGTAGGAGTAAAGCACAAGGTACAAACAATAGTGAGACATAGTTGCCAAACATTCCTCTAGTCTAAAGCCTCTAATGCAGATATGGTTTTCACCCCTATCTGTTTGTTGCTTGGTTCATATGGTTCTTTATCTGTTTGTTAGCAAGATTATACAAAGAATGTCCTGAACCCATTCAAATTTGATGCAGATAAGGGAATCTTTTTTTCTTTTTCTTACACATAATGGAAAAGTTTTTCACCATTTTCCAAGGGAATAATTCATAGATCTTGAAGAAACAAAACAGGCAGGGATCAGATTTCTATGAGTGTGTGATATTTGCTGCAGCTTGGTTGAATTTAAGGGAAGGCTGCATGGGCCATTTTGCAGGTATGTGCTTCTCTTAGTGCCAATCCAAAGTACTGTTCTACTTATTTACACAGATAAATTGTGAACAGGCGACTACTATGTTTTTAAGAATAGCAGCACGTCCAGTGTGTAATGTGTCATTTACAAAGAGATAAAAATGACCCTCATGTAAGTGACTACAAACTCTCAGTTTGTAATTTCCTGCTCTATGTTTTATTAATTTCTTTTCCTCCAGCTTTCACCCATCCACAGACTATTATCAGCTGATCCACGGCTGGTGCACTGCTGTGATGCGGACGGGTACACCCCCCTGCACCGTGCAGCCTACAGCGGCCATGTGGAGGTCGTTTCTGCTTTACTCGCCGCCGGCTCACGGGTTGACCCCCGCACCGTGGATGGCTGGACGCCCCTTCACAGCGCCTGCCGGTGGAGCCGCGTCACCGTGGGGAGTCTCCTCCTGCGGCGAGGAGCCGAGCTGAATGCCCAGACCAATGGCGGGCTCACGCCACTACACCTGGCCGCTTCGCACGCCAGCTCCTCAAAGACAGACTCCGCCCAGACGCTGGAGCTGCTGCTGTCCCACAGACACCTGAAGCCGGGGCTTCTCAGCAGCACCGGGGAGTCGGCTAGTGAGGTGGCCCGCCGCAGCGGCCCGCATCACTTCCTGTTTGAGATTGTAGAGGACTGTGTCAAAGTGGTACCAGACTCGTGAGCAAGTGCACGTAGAGTCTCACGTTTACTTCCATATGTTCTCAATCTGGACAGCAGCTACGTTATCGACCAATCTGCACAATTATTAGCTGTTGAATCGTTTCATCAAATACAAATATTATTACTTCAGACCAACAGTCCAGATGTTCGGCTTTTTATCTTTTAAGACAGAAAGGCATAAAGTCAGTTCATCTAAGAAGCTGAAACCGGCGAACGACCACTTGGACTTAACTCAATAAATCGTTGCTGATGTTCGTGGTTATCATAATATAATAAGGCTGTCTCTTTGTATTATTCTTTCCTCTGTCCGTCTCAGATTTTGCCATTTTATGCTTGAAGAACAACTTAATAACGAATTAATTTCCCAATATTTGTTGTCTAATGATCTGTCAGTGAAATAAGTGATTAATGTTGTCAACCTTTCTGCCTGAGTTCAAGGTCACCGTGTGAGTTTGTTCAATAAACTTCAACAGAAATATCTATTTTGATCTCACAACCGACGTGAAACTGTCTATTTAAAGTATTTTCTATGATCGGCAACAGGTTAACGCAACATTTTACTTTTATCCTTGCAGTCTGCCTCAAAAGCATCATGGGAACATTAAAATGTCAATGAATACGACCTCTTGTCATCACATCTTTTCATGAAGCTGGAAATAAATATCTAAGCGCAAAGCATGTTGCAGGGTAATGTCCAAGGACAGTTCGGTCTGAATAGATGAGTCATGATTTTCACTCGACAACAGAATGCACTTCGACAGTCAACAACAAACACAGTTTTGTCCCTTCTGTCACAGATTACAAATACAGAGTCATGAGGCCCTGCAGCTTTTTCCTAAAGATCAAGGGCAGAGATAATTTACATGTTTTTCTCTTTCCCATAAGCATGGTGACTCTGAGCTGTCTATTGTGACTCGTGTATCATCAAAATGTGCAGTATCTTCAAGTTAACCCCAGGCCTGTAACAGCTTATAGTGCCATGTTGTAGTAACAACTTCCGTGGCTTTTTCCTGAAAGCCAGTGTCAAAAGTCAGGTTCAAATATGAAACCTTAGCTGAGAGTAAAGTGGAATAGAGACAATCATCCCCTCCTTCAGGGAAATTCCCGTCTCGGGAGATTGAGCCACCCCCACTTCTCTTGGTGTTGATGCTTTAGACACATTTACAGGGAACACCTGCTGTCAGGCTACAAGCTTCTTGTATGTAAGAGGTGAAGTTACATCAGAGAAGAAATGACACTTGATTGTTAGGTTTCAGGCAGCAGATAATAGAGAACACATTTTCAACAACAAAATCTTGTTGTAGTAAATAAGTAAGGACATGTCAAAAAGCTCCTGCAGCTACTTTCAAGGCAATTTGGGAGTGTTCAATATACTTTCAGAGAAAACCAATGACAAACTACTAAACCCGCATCCTCACAGAAACAATTTCTCAGATACGTAATTGCAGAGGCTCCATCACGTGGAGGTTCTGACTCAGCTGCAGAGTTGGGATGAGGCGGTGATGAGGTGCTCAGTATTTAAGCAGTTATTAAGTGCGGGTGAAAATGGTCCATAAGTGGTTTAACATTTAATCAGTGAGGGGGCTGGTGATTCTGTGCCCCAGCCTTCTCAAATGAATCCTAGTCATTCTGGTTTCAACTTGCTCGGGCCACGTGGTTTGCCACCTGCAGCATCCCGGCTCTGAGGATACAGCCCAGACTCGCGGAGGAGGAGTCGTAGGAACATCATTCAAATCACACACAGATTTCTTCTTCTTTTTTGTAAACAAAGCTTTCTTCCCAACCTGTAATTTTGCCTACGGGTCAATAACTGCAGGAAAGTGGCGGCTTGCCAGTCTGTCAAGTAATTGGTGTCGTTATACAGTTAATTAAAGAAGAAACTAATTTACAACAATCATGGCATCATTAGAGCTACGGGTTTTAGTAAATGACAGTGTGTCAACGTTATTACATTTCTGACGGATCGTGAAGAATCAATCATATGTTGAAAACATATGACTGCTGATGATTGGGCTTATTCTTGAGATTGTGTTTAGTATGTTGAACTTTCTCACGTACAAAAGAACTTGCTGGATCCTTTTTAACATGTTTTCAATGACACAACGGTAACATCATGCAGTATTGAATCTTTTAAGTTTGTTTGTGTTACGAAAACATTCTTTTCACCTGAAATTCACCACACGATGGGAGTCACATATATATTTAATATAAAGAAGGTTTTGTTTTCATCACCATCAGTCTGTTTGTCAGCAGGGAGACGACTTAACTGAAATGTGGGGCCTGATCCAGAACAGAACCCATTAGATTCTGATAAACAGGCGAATCCAGGACCTGGTTTGTAAGACTCTTTAACATCGAGAGATCGGCCATTAGCTTTGACTAGTATGTCAGAGAAGTATGTTCTTTCTGACCATACGACCAGATTCTCAATGTAGCTTCATCTGTGCATTGAGGTCATATTTTGAAACTTGTTTCTTGTTCAAGCACATAGTGTTTTTCAAAAAATGCTTAGAAAATACAATGTTCTTAACAAATTGTCATATTTATGAGAGGATTGTTAGTAAATTACACACTTCAGGTGCTATTCAAATTTCTCAAAAACAATTCCCTAAATCACACACTGTCTCTGTTCTAGGTGTCAGAGAATGGAAACAAACCCGCATGTTGAATAACCTTGTTTATCCATAAAATGTATAAGCAGTTTGATTATTTTGGTCCCATAATGAGCATCACTGAATATGTTAGAAGTTGTGCAATAGATTCAGAATAAACAACAAAAATAACATACTTGTTTTACTCCTTAAAAATGAGAGAGCGGCCAATTACTTCAGCAGTTTTTATAGATTTATGAACTAAAGGGCGACTGTGAATAATGATGATTTCATTGGAAACCTCAAGGCATTCATTCTGATTAACATATATGAATGGGGAAAAGATTCAAGGTCAAACAAATAAGTGTTCTGACTGTCGAGCAGAGCTGTTTTTCACCATAGTGAAATATTCAGTAACACAAACAAGGATGTGGCACATCTGGACCAATCATTTTTACAAGGAATAGCTCAGGAGGTTTTTCATAACATCACTGTTTGGAATACTTAGACAGGTTGTTTTTTTTACAGCAGGTATCCTAATTTATTTGAGCAAGATGGAGAATGAAGTCAGTTGTGTGTGTAAATTAGCCTCATTGTTCACAGCAAGACGAGGCTCAGCTCAAGGTTCCTTCCTAACCTCAGACATCTTATTTCGACAAATCTAACACAACAGCATCTCGCAGTCTTTAATCGCTATGTGTCAACCGATCCCTTGATATATGTTGATGAACACTGTGAGTTGTTCAACAACAGTAGATTCATGTGCATTACTCCTACTGAGTTCATGCTGTGTGTTTAACAGGCTACACACTTTAAACCTAAGGAAACCAGTAATATTTTTGCTCTGTTTTTGGTCTCTACCACCTCTGAAGGGAAATGCAGGGATATGCTGCCTGAGGATTGATCCCACTGATGTTGTTGATGTCCTGAATTGTAATATCTTTGGTGATCCTGAAAACATTTTGACTGGATTGCAAGGACATTTGGAACAAACTTTTTATTTATTGAAAAAATATTATAATACAAAAAAAATATGCTTTTTTAATACTATAGATGTTAGCACCCTACCAAGCTGAATGATTATGCTGAACAAAGTAAACTTCCTGCTAAAGTTATGGTCATTATGAGCTTGATATATTTAAATGGTCTGCATTTCTATAGAAGACTTTTCAATGCAGTACAAAGAGCTTTAAATTGCCTCCAATTACCCACACACCCTCCCAGTATGTTTCCTGGTTCAGGTGCAGCTATTTTTAATCTCTGAAAGCTTAATGGGAAGGGAAATATGGTAATCAGCAGTGACCATGGACTGTGAAAAAAGACGGACGACGCGTCTCCATTTTTCTCTCTTTCTCCCAAAAGAATACGACCTCCAGCGTCTTGTGCTTCTGACATCACTTGGTGCCAGACTCTGCGTTGTAGTGATCGTGGTGTGGAGCCACGTTATCAAGGTTCCTGCTGATACACGCTGATACACTGGTCAGTCATGATCACCCTGTTTTTATAGCATCAAATAACTAATTTAAACCAAACTCCCTGGAGAAATGTTCATCTGAACAAATATCGGTGTGATAAGAAATACCTAAACATGCATCTTCAGGAACAATGTGTTCCTGAAGATGTATTCCACAGTTGAAATGTTGGACTTTACTTTAAAAATCTTTTAATCTATACAGTTAATATGTTTGATATTCAGTACATTGATAGTCAGAGAGGTCCTGAACACAGGCACATCAGTCTCTCTCTAAACTTATTGAGCAAAGTGTTTTTACAGTACTTTGAAATATCCAGGAATTAACTGATTTGATTGTACACATGTTGAGCTTAACTTTGAAAAATCTCTTAATCTATACAGTAAATATGTTTGATATTCAGTACATTGATAGTCAGAGAGGTCCTGAACACAGGCATATCAGTCTCACTCTGAACTTATTGAGCAAATTTTTTATAGAACTTTGAAATATCCAGAAATGATATATTCCACCGTGAAAATGTTGGACTTTACTTTGAAAAATCTTTTAATCTATACAGTAAATATGTTTGATATTCAGTACATTGAAAGTCAGAGAGGTCCTGAGCACAGGCATATCAGTCTCTCTCTGAACTTATTGAGCAAAGTGTTTTTATAGAACTTTAAAATATCCAGAAATTAGCTACTTGAAGCTAAAAATGTGTGACTTTTATTTTGTAAAATCTCTACATTGATACAGTCAAAATGCTATTCATAAAAATGACACGTGAGAAGATATATACTTCTTGTGAATATAATCCAATCCATTTCCTTTTCAATTATGCATTTTGTATATGCTCCATGTCAACAGTTTATTTTGAAAAAATGCTTTGGATGCGTTTACCATAAATATCAGTATACGCGCGCAGTAGAATTTCTTTGTCGGCTGGCTTGACCGCAGTAACCTTAAGGAGATTTCATTCTTTGTGTTTGGATTTGACATAGAACAAGGGATAGAACTTACAATGTTTTCAAACATAGACTCCTTCCTGTCGGGCTTTCAAATCAAGGAAATTCATGTGCGGTAAATAATGAAAAATCTTATCCCCACAATGGAGAAGTGTCTGACACACTGCGGACAAAACGTCCTCAGTAGAGGAATTATATTCTAATCTTTTGCTGGGCTGACTGAGAGCCTGAATCCCATGGACACATGATAATGAGTTGCCTCTTAACGTCAACAGTCTGCCCACTTTGCTCGACAGCAAATTACTTCTGATCTTCAAATTCACAGATCACAACACACAAAGTCACGAGCGGCTGCCCGATGTTCTCCTGAATTTGTCCTTTTCACATGAAAGGAGGGGGTGACACAAGTTCATATTAGTTTTCAGCTATTTGAATGACAGCTGCATGTGTTTCATAACAGATATTTTCTTATTACTTGGTATGCTTTAGAAAAGATGAAATGTATTTCTTATCGAAGCAACTAGATAAACTACAAATATTATTCTGTTGGTGAATAATAGTATTTCCTTCAAGGTTTGGAAAGTATTTATACAGCTCTTTGTTTTAGTCTTATTGACCACAGAGGATGAGTCACATTTCCCCACTCACATACACATCCATACAGCGCTGCTCTCTACTGTCAGCAGTCGTCAGGGATTCAGTATCTGAATCCAGGGATTGAACCACCAACCAGCCACAGCCGGCCCTAAAGACAAAGTGCCAACAGAGGTCCCCTTGGCTCGTCAATTCTCCCCTTCAGTCATGGTCCTCTGAGGATTGATCCCGCTGATTTTGCTGATGTCCTGACTTTTCAACAAACATCAACATGAGGAGATTTCTCTTTATTCAGTTGTGAAATATTGCCACATATATTTGCATTCATGGTCACCAGAGAATGAATCGTAATAACTTTGGTGATCCAGAAACCTTTGACTGGATTGCTATGAAATTTGGAACAAACACACATTCATGAGGATTGATCGTATTCCCTTTGATCTCCGGACTTGTCCTTTAGTGCGACCAACAGTTGAAATTTGAAATGGGTACACTACTTATCTCTATGGAATGAATGATATATTGTTACACTAAACCTTTTATTCATTGACAAAATATTATAATACAAACAAAATATGCTTTTTTAATCCTAATTACAGATGTTAACACCCTTCCAAGCTGAATGAAAAAAGCTGAGCAGAGCAAACTGCTTGCTAAAGTTATGGTCATTATGCGCTTGATATCATGCAAACCGATGAAATACATCTTTCTACAAGCCACGCTTGTAGTCACAAATCTGTCTCATGTGTAACTGCTGTAAAATCTGTGTGGCATGGTGGTGTCATAGGTTCCGGCATTTCTGTATGGCATTCTCTGATGGTTCTTCCTCCCACAGACCAAAGACATGCAGGTTTTCAATTGGAACTGCCCTTAGCATGGATGGTTGCTTATGTGTCAGCCCTGAGATGGAGTGTCTGATGCACTCCTCTTCTCATCCACTGATGAGGGTTGGCTGCAGCTCCCATGCGTCCATCAAAGGACGTGGGGTGTAGATAATGAGTGCATGGATTTGAAATCTCTGGTGCACTCAGAGAGAGCCACTCAGAAAGATAAGAACAGAGGACATCCACATAAATTGTCACATGCTTGGAAACGTGTTCCTGCCCTCCGACACATTTGCTGCCCACCTGGGGTCAGAGGTTTGTACAGTCGCTCATTCACCGCTGACAACAGCTAAAGGAAAGTCAGGCCTTGGTCGAAGTGTGTTTCCTGTTTTGACCTTTGGCCCCAGATAGAGTAATTCTTTATTATATTGGGTCCCTGTGTCCACTGCATCCTGGATGTGCTCTGGGTGTACTCTGGTGGATTTATGATGATGAATGGCCTTGATTTCTATAGAAGACGAATCAAGAGCAGTACAAAGAGCTTTAAAATGCCTCCAATTACCTACACACTCTCCCAGTATGTTTCCTGGTTAAAGTGCAGCTATTTTACAAACCCAGTCTCTGAAAGCTTAAAAGACTGCAGGACCTCAGCCCGTTATTTGTGCGGCCAATCGGGGGAAATGTCAACCGATATACACTCTTAATCGCTTATATACAATTTGAACTATGATAGATTATGATGAGATGACTGCCCTCGGTGTTCCTTTACCACCATCTACTGGACACAGTGAAAAACAGCAATTCGTTTGTGACAATAAAATCTCTCAGTGGCTAAAACTATAAACACTACAGTGTTGATCCCCAGCATCTAATGAGGAGAATGACAGGACTCTCTTCTGTTTTTGTTCCCATCTACAAAACTCTTACAATGAAACGATGCAACCGTCTATAGCTGGAGCTCTTACAGTTCTCAGAGTTTGATCACAAACACATTCAACAATAATGTTGAGTTTACCTCTGTTTTCCCCTCGTTACTCAGCGTTAAGAGAAATGAGACAAAGCGACAACATATCACTAAATAAAACTGCAAATAAGAAAAAACAACAAATAAGAAAACACAACAGCAATAACTTCTAATGGAAACTGTGGGTACCTGCAAGGCTTGTCGTGAAATTATTATTTCTGTTTTCATATTTGTAGTGGTATTTATTTGCCACTCTGTTTTAAATTTGTATTATTGTGTTTTGTATTTTTATTTTCATATTTGCCGTTGTGTTTTCTCATTGGTCATTTAGTTTTGTGACTTGTAGTGACTGACACTGAGTGACTGATAAAAGATCACTAAATGTATTGTTCCCTACATAATTTCATAGTTAAATCAAGTCTGTATTTTAGGAGATCCTGTCTTTATATCTTTAGATCATATTGCGTGATTAATAACAGGTTTTGAACATATTTGCCTCTCAGGGGTTTTTGGTGTCAGTGCAGGTCTCATCAAATCAGTCCGAATTAAAGTGTCGAGCAGAAAAAAATATTTATTCACATAAGTTGACAATCGCACACTAGGATATTTTCATGATGCGTGAGTATATGTGAACATTTCTTCACCTCAGGTCTGAGAACGAGAGATTATTTTGTGTCATTTGAAAAGTTTTACAGATAAAACCCGCCCTGTGCTGAGTTCGCTGATATTTATCTATAGGTGATTAATTCTATCAACACATATTCATAAAACTGTTTCTTCAACCACCTGGAAATCTTGTTATTTTCTCATAAGTACTTTTTCACACTGATCTCTCCAAACTGTACATGCTGTATGAACCAACTCTTCCATCTAGTGGCTCTAAAGCAGAACTGCATGTGGGATACAAAGCCATAACTACTGATTTTTATGACACAGTTCCCAACCAATAAAGTTCTTAACATTTATATCACTATTATTTTCATCAAAAAATAACCTTTTAACTATAATAAAAAAAACACAGCACAAAACATAGAGCTTTCAATTTTTATAAGACTTATAAAAAAGAAAAAACATAACACAATAACCAAGGCATGTCATACATTGTGTTTTTTCTTTGTTTCTCTGAGGAGTATTTACAAATAGGCCTATGTACAGATACAATAACTCAGAAATGAAAAAAAAAAGAAGCTACATATAGCACAAACAACCAGTTAGCATAATGATACTATATTTGTTATGTACAATGTAACTGGCAAGGCTAGAGCAAGAATGAACATAAAGATTCTGCCAAAAAGGTTTAAATAACTTCAAGTATCTGTCTTGAGGTTTTGTGGAGGTTTGAGGCCGATGGACGCAGATTTCCAGAAACGCTGAAGAGAAACAAAAAAATCTGGTCGAGCTGCAAACCGTGTAGTGTGGCCGGGAAAAAGGACAGGATGAGCTCTAGCCGTTGGAAAAGTCGACACAGACGACGAAACAAATGTGGCAACACAGAACGATCACTTCTATGATAAATGCCCACATATTTTTTAAGAAACTTTGAACATTACCTCAGGATATATTTCCCGCAAACATAGTGGTATCCAGCTTATTGGCCTTTTTTTTACTTCTCTGAATAACAAATGTGCAACAGGCATAAAAAACAACAAACAATAGGAAATATGAACACACTGTTCATCTGGGGGAAATGGGGGAAAATGGAGAAAAGAACAAGGACAGTTCATAGAGTAAGTTTCTTGGACTTTGTGGTTGAACTAAACATCTTAGGTATTCAACAGTAACTTCACAACATTCTGATGCCATTTAATTTTCTATGTGATGAAATCCACAACTCAAAAAACCTACTATCGGGTTATGATTCAGTAAATAAAAACTTCATTGTAACTGCAAAAGAGTAACTCATTCATCACCTAGTACCTTGAGGTCCAAATATAATGAAACCACAGTCAGAATAGCGGCATCAACTGTATGAAAACTAGCTTGTTTCAGGAAAGATCGGGCTATTCCTCTAGTTTAACATTAGTTAGGCCTATTCTAATTATATAAAGCCACTATTACGGAAAAGTGTGGCCCAGACTACGGCCATTTGTCCTGTTGACGTCTCCAAGTGCATAAAACGCTAATGCTACTTCACGACGTTCATATAACAACACTGTAGGGCTCAGTCTCCTCCCTTGTTTACATTTCAGTTTAGTGTGTCCATTTTGGAAAGAGGAAAAAAAAAACATTCACAACACAACACAGGCTGCGGTCAGTGCCGTGGTCACTGAAGTACCCAAAGGCAAGTCTCAAACGGCACCCGTCCACGTGCACTGCTTTTGACAAGACTTGAACTGTAACCCTGAAAACAGGAGCACCCTAAAAACTCATTGTCATTGTCAGTGTCAACTTTAAGACCTTAAAGTAGAGCAGCGGAAATCGGAATTTCTGTTCTTGTTTGGCTGAGAATAAAAATGCCATCAGGAGTCAAATTAGAAACCATGTTTAAAAACACAAACCACGCTACCAGGACGGTAGAGTGAAATTCATGACCGTCCTCTCAAAATTAGTGCATTTCCTGGGCAGCAGGGTACCATTTGAGAATCTGTTCTGATCAGCTCGTCTAGCCCCCTCCCTCCCTCCCTCCCTCCCTCCCTCGCTCGGAGGTGCCCCCTCTCAGCAGACGGTGAGGGGCTGAGGGTCGCTGTCACGCCGCTGGTTCTTCTTCAGCAGCTGAATGCGGTTGTGGCAGTAGAACTTGATGGCACGCCAGTCGCGGTGGTTGCTGACCAGCAGGGGGCACTGCTGCAGGCAGCGCTCACAGTCGGCCTTGGCGGGGACTCGGAGCTCGGTGATGTTTCGGGTCAGGTGCTCCTCGACGGCCGCGCGCTCCGCCTCTGACCAGGGACGCTTCAGGACGCCTCGCTTCCCTACAAAAATAGAAGAGACGAAAAGGAGTTAGAGATTACACGTCTTCTAAAAGCTTCTGTGACACCTCTGCCACCACACACCCTGTAAACACATTAAACCACAAACACGGAGCCGTCAAAACTCACAGCTCTTGAGGATCAAACTTGCAAATGTGCACAAGTCCCTGAAAATGTTGAAATTATGCAGGGAACAGTAGAAACTAATACTTAGCTAAAAAAAAAGCTAAGGTTCATTCAAGTTCATTCTCTGTCTGCTGATAAAGATCAGCTGATATGAGGAAAAGCTCCAGCAACTAGATGACTGTCTCTTCAGTTGTTATCAAGGCTAAGAATAAACTGTGAGCCTCCGGGGCTTGATTAATTAGAGAACACATAGGTGAGGGGCACTCACTGAATTCAATCAAAAGAAAAACATCTGACATTTAAATTGCTAGGCAATGGATTACTGGTGTGTTCAGAACCCAACATATATCTCAAGTTCCCTACGGTGAGATTACATACAAAGTCAACACAAAGATGCAAATAGACATAGCTTCCAACCTTGTAAGTGTGAAAAGTTTTCATCTCGAGTAAAAAGTAGAATTACTGCACTGAGGTTCTATGCCTCAGTTCTAATATATCACATTCACAGGGATGTGAGGTCACCTTTGACCTCCAGGCACCAAAATTGAATCTATTCATCTTTGACTCAAAGTGAATGTTTGTACTGAATTTCAAGTAATTCTCTCAAGCTTATCTTTAAATATCATAAAACATAAACATACTTTGTGAGGCCACCATGACCTTTGACCCTTGGCTCCCAAAATGAAATCCAGGTGAATTTTTGTGACAAATGTGAAAGAAAGTACCAGGGTCCTTTTAATACACCTGCCCGATCAATAAAAAAAAATCTAGGCCATTAGAAGCACCTACAATAACAGAAACCCTCTTTGAGAAAAATGTATTTGACATGAAATTTGAATTTTTAGGGTTAGTGTTATGTCCCATACATTAATATAGAGGAGGGGGAGATTGAGACGCTTTGGCTTAACTTTTAAGCCAAAGCGTCTCCATATTTATCAACAACAGTCTATAGTCTATTTATAACTGACATGTCATATACTGTATTTGTCTGTGAACAGGCGAAGGATTTTACAGCTGCTCAAGAGTAGATACTGACAATAGTTTTTTGTTTTTTTTCTGGAGGCATTGTAATACTCTAAGTCACAGTGTTGTTTATTTACACTTATTGACATACTTCTTCTTGTGCAGTATACTTTCTTAGATAGCAAAATAGGAAGCCTACATCCAAGGGATATAAATTAAGCATTTTAGCATGTTTGATTTATAGTCATTTTTACAATTATTTAATAAAGGCTCTGTAGTGTTTAACAAACTCTTTTAAATGATATTTTGTGATAGATATGTTTTTTTGTTGGGTACTTAAACCTTGAATCTTTCTCTGGAGGAGGCAAGGCCATCCGTGTTACTAGCTCTCATTGAATAACTGATTATGATTTAGCCTTCTTGTTTTTTTACACATTCCGTAAATCCACCTAATGAAAACCCGCTGCCAAAACACACTGGGGAAATAAAGGAGATTCTTCCAGTCAGTCAAGTCGAATTGCATGATATTGTAACTAAGTTCTCAGGGGTTTAAACTACAATCAACAATACTTCAACAGGGGACATATTGTGACTTCAAATGGTTTAAAAACTAATTCACACCTTTCTTTTGAAGGCAGAATATTTTCCATATTTGCTTCATGGATTCGGAAGCCATGTCAACCCCACACATGGAGTTTAATGTGCCCTCAGCCCCCTGCTCAGAAAACAAGCAAGTACAACTAGCAATGGAGTTTAAAGAGTTTCCTTAATTGTGTAAATTACACTGCTGCAGCACACTTCACTGACTGATGAAGATGTAGGCCACTTACAATCAGATCTAGGTAATTTTCAATCAAGTCACTAGCTTCACTAGTTCATTTAAATGCTGTGTATATTTATCCATTGAGTTTTTTTGTTTAATCTGATTTACAAATTAGAAATGTAAATAATTGTATCTAAAATATTCATCTTCCAAGGACATAGCTTTATTGTTTTCCATTGGAAATAAAGGATCCTGACGGAGAGAGTAACATTAGTATATCTGTCTCCTATCAGCTATCATGACAGAATGCAGTCATCACATATTCCCCCTGTTAGGATTTTCGTTTTGCTAATTAGTTCTCACTCTTTTTAAAGGGTTAAGGAGTGGACAGAGAATGTCACACCTTGTTAAGTAATTGGGATTTGTGAATATGGGCTTTATAAGTGAAATTTGATTGAATCTGTGACATTCTAGACATGAACCTACTTTTTGAGTCTGTTGTTTGTGTTCAGCAGTGTTTATTTCCCTAGGTTCAACCAGTGAACCTTTACTGCTGAGACAAACATCTACTCTTGTGTTCACCCTCAAATACGGATTCAGAGCAGCTGAACCACCTTTGTTATCATGATTTTTCTCCTCTATCTCCATTGATACTAATGCCAGCTTGTATGCACAAACACACACTAAGATACTCAAGACAACTACGATCACTACTACTTATTACGGCTTTTTGGGGCTTTAACATCTACCTTTAGGTCCAGACTTTCCTAATTTACATTCTAGTTCGAACCAAAATTTGTGAAAGGTGCCTCAGACACGTACCAGCCCAACGGACCAAAGTTTAATCAGCAAAGAAAGGTGGTCTCAGCCCAGATCAAACTGAACCATGACACCATCAGATACCCGTCTACAAACAAATCAATAGTATAGGTAGAAGGAGACCCTGCAATAGGCTTGAGTCAGCTACCTAAAGTGCAATGTGAAACCAAATATAATTGGATCAAATGTAAACACTGTAATAAAAACATGGACCTTGGTTCAGACCCTCAGGCGTGAAAACACCCTTCGTCTCCTTTTCTTAAGTTTTCCTTTTGTGCTTCAGTTGTAAAACCTAAACAAACCTGATGTGAGCTGACCTGAGCCTCTCCTGCGGTTTATAGGTTGAGCCGGAGGAGGCGGAGGGGCTGGCTGGGCGTTCTTGAGCTTCTTTGGTCGTCCCACCCGCCCATTGTTCTTGCCCTTCCTGACATAGAGCAGGGTAGGTGTAGGAGTTGGAGCAGGAGCAGGAGAGGGAATCTCTGGCTTCTCCTTCACCGTCTCCCCATCAGACTCTCCCTCTGAGTATGAGTCTGCAGAGTTCCCTGACATAACTGGACCGAGGGAGGAGGGGGGTTGCCGGGAAAGAGGAGGTAAGAAAGGAGTGGAAAGCAAGAGAAGAACTTCATTAGTCTCATCTGTTACCAATTTACATGTTTCCAATAAAACTACGTTCACACACAAACACACAAACTGGAAGGGAAGTTATTTTCCAGCCAGAGTTTGTTTGACACCACAGAGAAAAGGAAGATACAGTTTGGCTTGGACGACAAAACAAAACATCTGTCCCATTCATTCGTTCTTCATCCAACTCACCATCCAGTTCCAGGCAGATGTGGTTCAGGCTCATTCCTCTGAACAGGACTCCATCTCTCTCTCCACAAAGCACGACTCGACCCACTCTGCCCATTAGGCCTGGGTCTTGGCCAATTCCGCCACAGCTCTGTGTCACATGGTACTCCCTCTCCAGGAAGTGCTCCAGCCTCTCCACAGCGCTGCCTCCTGGCTGCCCAGGCTCCTCTCCTTCACCCAGAAGCAACAGCTGGGTCAGGATCGCCACCTGGCGGCGAACCCTGGTCTGAGTCAGGGCACGGGGATTGCGGGTACCGCTAGAGCGGGCCAGGCTGCGGAGGAGATCAGTTCCTCGCAGTGGTGTGGCGGGGGAGTGGTAGGGCCTGGCAAACACATACTGGTTTGCCGGGTCGACTCCTACATCCTGCCGTGTCTGCAGTAAGAGCTCCAGACATGGCTCACAGTGAGGGGGGAGGATAAGGGGCTGGACTCGCCCACGTTTACCCTGAACTCCAACTCTGGGGAGATGAGGAAGCACAAGGCGTTCAAAGGGGGACAGAGAGGCCTCCAATGGGGTGAGAGCCGGAGGGGCACCAGGTGGGACGGGAACTGGGCACTGGGGAGTGATGCGAGCACGGTATTCAGCAATGGACAGTTTGGAGACCTCGCACTCACGTCGTCGGTTGTACAGGATTAGGAGAGCCAGACTGGAGTGGCAGAGAAGGCGCCAGGCCTCGGCTGACTGCAGCTGCCGAGACAAGGACAGAAAGGCCGAGTGCTGGAGACGACGAAGGTACAGGACCAGAGAGGACAAGGACGAGAGCAGGGGCAGCAAGTGGTGACGCCCGGACCCACTGAAAACAGAGAGACAGAGTTGACGATTAGCATATTGATTAGTTTTAATAGTTCAAATTTATTTCAATTACATTTGAAAAACCTCATGAGCTGTTTGTTCATTATCATAGCAGTTGGCTTGTTACAACAGGGCCAGGACGGTATCAAATTTATGATTGTGATCTCTAGATCTGTTTGATTTTAAATAATGCTATGATGCTATAAAAATAGGGTGAGACAGATGCAAAAGGAAGTACAAATTATAATTTTTATCAAAAGTTTCCCCCAAGCTGGCTCCATATGTTTAACTCACACTCACAATCTCATAAATGTGCTCACAAAGCAGTAAAAGAACAGCTTACCTCAGCAAGTCCTTATCTTTATCCTCGGCACCACTCTCCTCGTCCACCTCCATCACTCCATTCTCTTCCTCCTCTTCCTCTTCTTCCTCCTCTTCCACTTCTTCCTCCTCTTTTGGTGGCTCCATCTCTTTGGCCAACTTGCTGCCGTAGGACTGAGGACACACCACCTCTACATCGTCCTCCTCTTTGGGCCTTGTTACCTCCACAACCTCCACATCTTCTTCATCTTCATCCTCTTCATCCTCCACCTGTGGGTCATTCTTAAACCTCCTCATTGCTCCCTTCCTTGGCTGCATCACAGCCACAGGGGGTGGGCTCCTCTTAAGAACAGACACTGGCACTGCATTCTGTCCTCGTGGAGGAGTCAGCACTGGTGGGGTGGAGGTCCTTCCAGAGGAGGTTGGGGATTGGTGGGCTGCTGTGAGAGTGGGTGGAGACATGGAGAGGTCCTGGACGCCACTCTGAGGAAGATCTGAGCTGCGGCTCTGTACCGCGACCTGTGACGACCTTGAGAGCTGCTGAGTGTGTAAGTGAGTTGTGGTAAGGTTTGTGTTGTGTGCATGCAGGCGCGGCATCTGTGTGTAGCGCTCAACAAGGGCCGAGCACACTTCTGGTTGGTGTGCGTGGTGTTTGTCTAAGTGGCGTCCCAGGGAGCGAAAATGGCGGCCACAGTACTCACAGGTTTGGCGCATGGAGTCTATAGACACTCCTACTCTAGGGACACTTGTGTTGATGTTGCTTGTGCTGTTGGCGCCGAGTGGAGCCGGGGCTTTGAACACAGGCTTAACTGGAGAGGAGGAAGACGAGCAGGGTGGGGAGGATTGCGCCGGAGGATGGGATAAAGGGGGTTGCCTGTTGTGATGCGCAACGCTGGCAGGGGAGACTGGTGAAGGGCGCCCGGGTGGCATCCGATTGGGGGTCTTTTTCTTTGAAGGGGTGCCGCGCCGTTTCTTGCGGCGACGTAGTGCACGTCCACGAGGACTGGTGTTGTCCTCATCCCCGGCATCTGAGTCACTGGCATCAGAGTGGGATATGGGGGAGGAGGAGGGGGATAGGGACCAAGAGGGGGTGACGTAGTCCTGCTGTTGTTGACGCTGCTGAGCTGACAGAGAGAGGGGCTCATCCTCCTGGAGGTGATGGAGAAAAGATCATCAATTGCTATTCGAAAAAAGCAAAACTTTGGGTTAACCAATGGCTGGAGTTGATATGAAAAGGTAGCAAAAATCAACTTAATCAAACTTTCTCTCGCTTAACCTTCTTTTTCTTTTCTTACTCTCTACCTCTATCACCACAGCCTGGTGTTGCCACATAACTTCACTTCCTGCTGTAAGTATCTGCAGTGTCACGTAATTGAGATACTGTGGCAGTTGCTGAAATCATTTTGTTTGAAGTTGTGCACTGCCTCAAAATATATATATAACAGAAACGCTACTGATTATAGCCCCTGTAAGTAATATTTGTCTTTATGCTGATAATTGGTACTTACTATAAATATTTAGAAAAACTGGGACTGCTAGCATAGTAAGTTCACCGGCTAACATTTAAGGGGAACAATTTAAGATAGTGTGATTGCTTTCTACAACAATGGGTTATGTGGTATCTTTCTCTCTTACCTTTTTGATATTGTTGTTATTCTCAGTGTCAGAGTTACACTCGTGTTGCACTGGAGACACGGTACCCCGGAAACCCTGCAGGACACAGAGCAGTCGCATTACAACATCTGGCACATCCTCATGTTTGCCATCACAATCAGCCAAGCCATCACTCAGAGAGCGGGAGGACAACCCACCACGGTTGGTTCGTGAGCACAGGTTGATTAGGACTCAAAATCTCACACTTACACGCCAAACAAAAGCAGAAAGAGAGATATTGCTTTGTAACATTGTCAACATCTCATCACTCAGAAATTGTGTGGGGGGGGGGGCATCTATCAGGTTGGAATACAATGACTATAATAAATCAATCAGCCAATAATATGGTTTAGAGGAAGTACAAAAAACCGTGGTCCCACACAAACCTCTGATGTCAATTTAACCATTTTGTCAATTCAATTTCTGTGAACAGATTCTGGTTTCCTAATCTTTTTGAGTAAATTGATCTGATCTAATGAGATCCATTAAAAGAACAGATGTCATGTAATAACCATGGTTACTGTTGCTAAAGCACTATAGGTAGAGAAGAGAGAGAGAGAGAGAGAGAGAGAGAGAGAGAGAGAGAGAGAGAGAGAGAGAGAGAGAGAGAGAGAGAGAGAGAGAGAGAGAGAGAGAGAGAGAGAGCTGGAGCCGAGCCATCACCATGGTAACCCCATGCCTTGCTTAGCTGTGTTTGTGTAGTGTGTGTGTGTCTGTGTGTGTGTGTTTGTTTGTGTGTGTGTGTGTGTGTGTGTGTGTGTGTGTCTCTGTGTGTGTGTCTCTGTGTGTGTACGTGTATGTGTGTGTGTGTGTGTGTGTGTGTGTGTGTGTGTGTGTGTGTGTCTCTGTGTGTGTGTGTGTGTGTGTGTGTGTGTCTCTGTGTGTGTGTCTCTGTGTGTGTGTGTGTCTCTGTGTGTGTGTCTCTGTGTGTGTGTGTGTGTGTGTGTGTCTCTGTGTGTGTGTCTCTGTGTGTGTGTGTGTGTGTGTGAAGCTGATCAACACTGTGAGTACACATATGGCTACCTATCTGAAGCCTTTACGTGATGGAGGCTTGAGGAAAATTGAAGAGTAATATCATGTCTTTGCCCTGACCTAATGAAGCGATCAGAGTTGAGGTAGAATTCAGGTTTAGTACAGGTAAGAAAAATTATACTAGGAAACTTAACAGAATAATCTGACAGTGTATAAATGATTTATAGGCACTGACCAGGTTTTCTCCCCATTCGGTCAAACTGTAGTCCACAGTGATCTCCTCCCCCTTGGTGATGTCCCGGATGGCGATGACCACCAGCCGCACCTGGCTGCCACAGTGGACCTCTCGGATGCGGCAGTTTGGGGAGGGAGGGAAGGAGCTAGCCGTTGGGGCCGGAGCAGAGGCTGTTGGAGCTGCCGGAGCAGTGGACGCTGGAGTCAGAGTCGCGGCCTGAGCCGAGGTTGCCGTGGCGGGGGCAGGAGCGGAGAGCGGTGTTGGGGTTGGTGCTGAGGAAGCTGGTGTGGAGGCCGAGCAGGAGCTGATCTTGGATCCAGTGGAGTCTCTCTCATGAGCCTGCTCTGATGGACCACTGGGAGGTGAAGAGGGTTCAGGATTCATCAGTTTCCAAGATATTTCGACAATTTTCTGTTGTGTTACTGACTAAGTAACTAAGGATGGTTACTGAAAAAAGTACTGAAAAAACTGAGCACAACTAGCAGCGTTTAAACAGGCCTCTGATAACTATTTAACTATTTATTAACCTGTACACACACATACACAAAAAAATATATATTCTACACACAGCTATATAAAACTACATGTCTACTCACCAGTTGTGGGGCAGAGACTCTGTGTTGTAAAAGTGTCCATCCAGTGTCGACCGTTTATTCTCTGCTGCTTCCTTACGATCACCTGAGAGCACAGGAACAGTCAGTATAAAAGGATTACATGTAAGTGTAACACACACACACACACACACACACACACACACAAAGGTCATCACTCGATCTCCTGAAGCACATACACAGGTGCACATCGCAGCACATATGTAAGCAAGTACAAACATACACTCTCTCACACACTCACACACACACACACGCATGCATGCACAGAAGTAGGTCACACTCACTTGTACATGCTCCACCCCCATAACAATCTCACACACACACAAACACACACACTCACAGTTGATGACAGTAAGAATATGCCGTGCCGATGAAAACACACACAAACACACACCTGGACTGAAGTTGTGTTCAGGCACGCTCTCCTCCTCCGTGTGTGTAACAAAGACTTTTACAGGTGTCCCTTTCCGTTTCCTTCCACAGCCGCGCCTGCAGAAAATACACACAGACGCCCAATTATCATTTAATCAATTGGTCTGCTGACCAAACTTCACATCAATTAGGTCAGAGAGTGATCAATAAGCTGATGGCCACCTAATGTGCCAATACAAACTGAGTTTAAACCCAACATATAAGCAAACAAAATATCAACAAATAAAAAAAACAGTGACCTAGCGAAGGGTTTTACATTTTAGTCTAAACTCTGCAAAACTCCCTGTGAATACATTCCCGAACAAACAGAGTTTGAACATTTGCCATCTTTCCTCACCAGATTCAGAAGTTCAGTCAAACCCAGTATTAGAGTCTGAATGGTCATACACTGCTCAAGAAGGTTTGTTTGGTGGCTACAAACAACCACGAGTGGTTAGAGGTAACCTTGCATTTCAGCATAGGACATTTATTTGACTAAGCTGTTAAACTTTAATGTGAGAATGGGAATATTGTCCCCTTCGGAGACCATTGATTTTTACAGCAAATGTATAACCCTCCGAAGAAATGTTATCATTATGTCACTTTATGAAATCTCAAATTATCTGTGTACACAGCTTGACACACACACGCACACATAAACAAAAACTGTCTGAATGAAAATAAAACAACCTCTACTATATAAATAGAACTGGGTATCATTTGAATGGTTGACACTGCACATTATGAATTCAATTACTTCTAGATGTAAAATGAATCAAGACCTAAGAGGTCAGAAGTTTGAGTAGCGTAATGTTTCACATAGAAAACTTCCCTGTGAACGTCAACAGTTTCATCACTTAAAGGTTCAAGGAGACACACAACCAACTAAATCTGTTTTAAACAGTATTTACACAGATCAACACTGAATCTATCTTGATATGATTGTGTAAAAATTAACCTCTATATAATAACCACACTGACCATTGCACAATTCTGCTGCGTAGTTAGTGTTACTAGCCGAGTGCTTTGACCCCTGGATCACCACTACGGGAGTGTGCCATTACCCCAGAGAGCTCGAACACCGCCACCTGTGTGAGCCCAGAATGGCTAGCAAGCGCGATTATCTTCTTCAGACTAAATCCGTGCCAAAACCACCACCACGCTCAGAAGGAGCCACGCGGATCCTGCCTCTGCCGAATCTGGGCTCGTTCTGCTACCACAGATCTCAATATTGTTTTCGTCAGTCTATTTTTTACTCACATGACATTGGAGGCTCTTAAAACTAGGCCATAGGAAGATCGTGCTTTGGATTTTGAAGTGTTCATTACTGTCTGTGTGGTGTGGTTGTGTGAGCGTGTGTGTGGTTGTGCGTGTGTGTGCGTGTGTGTGCGTGTGTGTGCGTGTGTGTGCGTGTGTGTGCGTGTGTGTGTGTGTGTGTGTGTGTGGTTGTGTGCAGACGAGAGAAAAAACCAAACAACGGAGAAGAAAAAAGGGAAGAAGAAAAAAAACAGGGAAAAGGAGAAATAAAGTGAAGCAGCAGAAAACAGACAGAGCGAGAAAAATTGAGAAAAAAAAAAGAAAGACAGACAGAGAGAGAGAAAACAGAAAGAGAGAAGGGGGAGATACTCATTCAGCAGAGATATCAACCAGACCCACTCTCTTTGTATTGATCCACTCTACTCCCATCTGGACTCGTGATACCGAGCACGCATGTCTGTGTGTGTTTAAGCGAGTGTGCACAAAGAGTGTGCACCTGCATTTATGCTCACGTGTGTAGAAATAATATATTTTCCTCACGAGACGCTTTCCTCCTCAACTGACCAAACAAACCTTGGCATTGAAAATAGAATCCAACATGACGATAACTGAGAAACCATGATAAACTCCAGCCTTTAAATAACCGGTAACGTGTGAGAAGATGTCTACTTCAAAAAAGAACATTTCCTCAGCGCTGACAACTTACTAAGACGTACATCAGACTGTTATTCACAGTACTGTCAAAATCACAAGACTACACAACAAAGAGCTCAACCACGATGATAACACACTGATTATCAACAGCAACCGCAATACTCAACAACACACGTCTGTCATAACACACTGCTGTTACTGATGAGTTTGCTTGACTGTACTGTAAAAATCACAGCAGTTCCAGATCTGTATTCTCAATCAGAGGGCTGTATACTTAACCTATCTTGAGTCAATGTCTGCTTTCATCAGGTCTCATGTAGCCACAATTCAAAGTCAAACTTAACCTACCCTCCGACACGCACTCAACGAAACATCAGAGAGGCTGTGTGAAACTCCTGAGAATGTCCGATTGAGTCTATGTGAGAATACAGCAGTTTATTGCCCAAAGAATTCAGCGTGAGCGAGTGGGCGTGTTGATGAAGTTTCTAACACCCGACGGACGCAAAACTGAGAAAAAGAAAGAAAGAATCAAAATAGCTCAGGGTGAAAAGGAGACGCCATATTCATATTAGATGCTGACGAAAATGTCAACTTAGAAAGACAACTGGATTCGAGTGGTTTTTGGTGATAAGACCTGACGTCAGGTTTGATGCTGTAAACAAAAACAGGATTTCCACAGCGGAATTTATACATCCTGACTCCTCCCTCAACCGATCTTCCTGCAGTTGTGAACACGTCTGATTCAGACTATCTACTCCTGCGTTGTTCATGTATGAAAGTCTGGATAATGAACAGACGCAATTATTTGGACATTATAGTTAATGTCTGATTTCAACCACTGGGCCAACTCTCTGTACTGATTAAGATGTGAAAAGCAAAACTCTGTAAAAACCCAACAAGGTGACAGAGAGGTCACATGATTGTGACAAATCAAGCTCTTGTCTAAGAGAATTCACTTTCACCCCCCACTTGTCAAATGTGCAACACAAAAGTTGTAGCTTTCATGTACAGTATGGTTGAATGTTTTATTTGTTGAGCTACAACAGGATGTGGCCATATCTTCACAACACAGTTCCAGTGATATTCTTTAATTCAAATCATTAGAGGTTGAGTTGTCTGCCACAGTTGTTCACATGCATTACACAGACAGGCTGAACTAACAGTCCTGAGCTGCCCCCCCCCCCCCCCCCCCCGCTCCACAGGTCAAGGACTTTTCCCAGAAAAACATAGTTTTCCTCAATTTATATTTTGCTGGATTATTTTGGGTTTTCTGAGCGAGTGTGTGTGTTTGTGTGTGTGTCTGTGTGTGTTCAGTTCTGGTTCAGCAAGTTTCTGAGCACTTTGTTGCCAACCAAATCTGTCTCACCTCCGCTCCCTGAGTGAGCTGACCCTCAATCTCTCCCTCCATTTCTGTCATATTTTGTCTCACCCTCCAGATCGATTCTCTCGTTCTTCTCTCCCTTCTTCACGCCAGAACTCACACACACACACACACACACCCCTCCCGCCAACCCACATGAAGGCACAAATACACAAACAAGTCCATACTCAAGACTCACATATGCGTGAGCAGAAATACAGACACACACAGCGTTCACACACAGCGTTCATACACACACACACACACACACACACACATACACACACACACACACACACACGTACACACACACATACACACACACCCCTCCCCCTCTCTGGCCCACATGCATTCACAAACACACACATACACACAGGCACGCAAACAGCCACACATACACACACACGCACTCACACATAGACGCGCACACACACACACACACACACACACACACACACACACACACACACACCCCTCCCTCTCAGGCTTACAGGCATGCAAGCACACTCAACCACTCACACACACACACACACACACACAGAGTACACACACACAGAGTACACACACACACAGAGTACACACACACACACAGAGTACACACACACACACACACAGTACACACAAATATCCTCTCTCTAGCCAAGCTCACATGCACGCACATACACACCCCTCCCCCTCTCTCTAAAGCTCACATGCGCACATACACACATAGGAAAGCTCACTCAAGCACACACACACACACACACACACTCTCTCTCTCTCTCGTTCTCTCTCTTTCTCTCGCTCTCTCTCTCCCCTGTGCTCAGTTTCTTTCTGCCTCTCTCTCTCTCAAATAACCAAACCCACAGTCTCATGTTCCATGTCTGACACACACACACTTTTCCTCTCTCTGACACACACACAAAAGAAAAGCAAGCACACATACAATCTGCACATTACAGATTCTCAGAGTCATGCATATCTGATACAACATATTCTCTCCTCACACACACACACGTTCCATACAACACACTCACTTCATTATTCTTTCTCAGTCACAGACAAACAATTAGAGTGCTTACGGATACAAACACACAACCTCCTGTCACGCAACTGTTTCAAGTGCTCACTCCACATACATTTGTATCACACACAAACACCACTCACACACACGGCACACACATGTACAAACTCTTGTACACTCCATCCTTCATGCAGATCTCTCTCTCTCTCTCTCTCTCTCTTTCTCTCTCTCTCGCTCGCTCTCTCTCTCTCTCTCTCTCTCTCTCGCTCTCTCTCACACACACACACAAAATCCTCAATAATAAAACAGTCAGAAACACACACCATTCACCCCCCCCCCTTCTCACATTTACCATACCACCCACACACACAGTGCACATATAAGTGCACAATAACATACATTTCTTTGGAGGATGCGTATACACAAAACAACACAACACACACACAAACTGTCCTTTCCTCTTTCATAAACAAAGTAGATGCATAAACACTCTCTCCTTCCCTCTGCATGACACACACAAACACACTGCCCTTGTCTAGGAGTCACACAAACACACACACACACACACAAACACACACACACACACAAACCTTGTGTCTGTCTCCCCCTTGACACACACCCCTCCCTTTCTTACTGACTGCAGAACAAACACACACACACACACACACACACACACACACACACACACACACCCACACACACTGACATACACACCTCTCCTTCCTGAACAAACACACACACAAACACACACACACACACACACACACACAGCATATGCACTAGCTACCAAGCCTTCTTTTTCAGTTTCCAAGTCACACGCACACACACACACACACACACTCACCCTCCCCTTCTGTTTCAAAAGCTTGCACACACGCTAGTGTATTCGCATGCACGCGCGCACACACACACACATCCTCACCCTCTGTCACACACCCTCCCTTCTCTTTTCCTCTCTCTCCTTTTCTTAAACACATACACACACTCTCTCTCTCTCTCTCTGCAACACACACCCTCCATCTTCTCTTGCTCTCTCTTCTCTTTGAGACACACACAAACACACACACACTCTGCTACTCACTCAGAAGCACACAAAACCTCCCCATCCCTCTTCGTCTCACACACACACACACCTCCCAGTTTCTTAAAGACGGACACACACACACACACTTTCCTTCAACACTTTCTGCATTGTTTCTACCAAACCATCTCTCACACCTCAATAATCATGTGTTCACTTCTAGAACAACACACACACAGAATTAATATAATGCAAATCATCACACACACTTTATCCTTACCAATCTAGTTATTATCATTATCCTTACAAAAAACACACACACACTGAAACCCAAACACTTCTTGGTTACACATAAACACGATCCTTCATGCTCACACACACATCTCCCATCTCCCTCTCTATCTCTCTCTCAGACACACACACACACACACACACACACACACACAAACAAACACTCATTCCCTCCCCCACTCTCCTAACACACACATATGCGCAAACACACTCTCCCCTCCCCTTCCCTGTGCCTCGAACACACTTCCCTTCTATCTCCATGCCTCACATAAACACATACACGTATACACACACACACTTTTTATATGCTTCTTCTCACGTACACACACACATGCATGTCCTTCACAGTCTCTCACAATCCTTTCTCTCTATCTGTCTGTCTCTATTCTGCCACACAGTAAACACACCTTTATACCCCACTCTTACCACACACACAATTAGTTTCTCTATTTCACCCTCTCTCACTTGTACATTTGCACGCACACACACACACACACACACACACACTTACAGACACAGTAACAGGCATGTGTGCGTGCAACACTCTCTGAAAAACACATTTTCTCTTCTCTCAAACACACCCTGTCGTCCCCACACACACACACACTCTCTCATTCTCTCACACACACACCAACTCACTCACTCACTCACTCGCTCACTCACTCAATACTACACACACACACACACACACACTGTTCTTTGTCACACACTCCTTACACACTGTGCTCCCCCTCCCTCTCCCCATCTCTCTCTCTCACACACACACACACACACACACACACACACACACACACACACACAGAGACACACACTCACACACAGTGTCTGTCTCTGTCACGCACACACTCTCCCCCTCCCATCCCTCAAACACACACACACTCCCTCCTCCTTCCTCTGCTCTAGCACACACACACACACAAATAGAAACACACATTGAAGCGCACACACACACAAACCCACAGACACACACATAGAAGTACACACACACACAAATAGAAACACACATTGAAGCGCACACACACACAAACACACGTATAATCACACGCTCACACGCTCACACACAGAATCACACAGACACACGCACACCCACACATGAACACATTCACTCACTCACACACAACCCCTCCTCCCTCCCTCCCTCCCTCTCTCTCACACACACACACACACACACACACACACACACACCACTCCTCCCTCCCTCCCTCTCTCTCACTCAAACACACACACACACACTCACACAGACACAAACACACACACACACACACACAGAGAGCTGCTCCTTTCTCTCTCACGCTCTCTCCCCCTCCCTGTGTGTGTGTGTGTGTGTGTGTGTGTGTTTCTCTCACACAACCACACACAAGCGCGCTCGCGCAATTACAGACGCACACTCGCGCGCACATACACCACACACACACACACACACACACACACACACACACTGAAGCATATTAGTTTCAACATCATTATAACTTTGTGAAACTGAACAGTTGTGTAGAACTTTTTGACAGATTCACACTGAGCTCCATCTTGTCTCAGTCATGTGAAACAGTCTCGATTGTCACACGACGTTTTCCTCCTGTAAACATGATGTGTGTTTCTTCACATGTCCTCTAACCTGTCAATCAAAACACACGTTCAACGGGCGAATACAGTGTCACACACGCACACACATATGGACGCGCTCATACACCTCTCCGGCGCCGCTTCTTTATAAAGTGGAATTACCGTAAAGACAAATAAAAGCAAGAACTTGTCAGAAACTCACGAACTTGTCAGAAACAACTTCGGCTCCATCAGGATCACCCTGACGCGCACACACACCCACCCGGGTCCGGCTGTCAGCGGAGGACACACACACACACTTTCACAGGACAGATACCCGGCCGTGCTTCATTGACTGTCTCACCCTCGCAGCGGTGGAGCCGGTCTCACTCCGTCCCCGTCCCCGTCCAGCCTGTCCCGGTCCCGGTGGTCGAAGAGCGAGAGTACGGTGTCCGCCATGTTCACGCCGGGGTTCGCTGATGTTCCGCCGCCGCAGCGTTCAGACTCTCTCTCTCTCTCTCTCCTCTCTCGCTCCAGCCGCTCGACTGGCGAACACCAAGGTTATTCCGGCCGCTACCATCGCGTCGCAGCGGAGGGGTGCGCCGAGTGCCACGGGTAGGTGGAACAGTCCAACCCCGTTCGCTGCCGTGTCTTCTCAATCAGAGGAAGTCGAATGGACGTGTTATTAAAAACGTTGTGTGTGAATAGAGCCACTATAACATCCAGAATGCGGGGAACTGTGAATTCAAGTGATGGTGGTGCCCCCCCCCCACTGAAGAGAAATGGACGCGCTCACCAAGCAGATGAAAAAAGTACACCGTCTCCAAGAAGAGTGATCAACTCGCGCCTAGAAGAAATTAATGAAATAAAAATGGAGGCAAAGAGAAGCAGGTAAGCGAAGTTTGTCTTTTAAGCAGAGGAACGTTAAACTGGGTGTTTCTGTTTCTTTTAACACATTAATACAAACACGTATATATACATGACCTTACTGTATCAACAGGTTGGCAGCATGCTGATGTGTGCGGGATGTGCACATCAATACGCGCTTCATACTGTTCACACGGTGGTTTCTTCTCAGTCAAACTCTTAAGAGACAAATAGGAATGACCTGCTAGAAGATTTCGATGATGAACGATGGTTGTCAATCAATCGGTTGATTAATCTATTTGATAATCTGGACATTGAATTAATTTTTTTGCTAGAATTCAAAATGTGATCATTGTGAAATAGTTTTGTATGTAACATATTAAAGACAATGGCAAATTACATCCTGTGGATTGATAAACTTGTGTCAGCAAATTGGCACCTGTTGGATTTATTTATGTCTAATATCTATTCATTCAGTGATTGCCCCTTTTCTAACGTTAATGCAACTCAGATTTATCATCTTTTATTATTAATCAGCCTATTATTTGAATTTTTTCAACATAGCATAAATCTTTTTAGTCAGAACAATATGGATTTTAGGGAGGCAAAGCAATACTGTAGGAATAAATCAGCTTATATATATATACATATAATGTACATATAAAGATGTCTTTATCAAACCCTGATTTCAAAAATCTAAAAAATGTATTGGTAAATCATTATATAGTTATTGTTTTGTGTGGTATTATAAGTTAATAGTTTTTATGCAAAAAAAAGTGTGGCCCTTTTTGCAAATCAACTTGGTCTAGAATGGTTGGTAAAAAGAAAGAGTGCATTACATTGAATGTGCTCAGAGTTTGCTAATTAATTTGTAATCAGTGAGGAAAGCAAATTAACACTAACACTGATTCTGCACTTTCTTTCATCTTTTCCTTTTTTAACTCTTATTCTATTTTGCAAGCCTCGTGATTTCTGGACTAATTTGTCAGGATGAAAATCAGTTGGATCTTAATAATAAATGAGAGTTACACTGTGAAGAAGAACACTAAAAATGGGGAAAACTCTGATACAAAATACTGCAAGTCTGATTTATTCCAGTGTAACTCAAGTATAACTCATTTTCAATGAGATCATAATTTGTCATGGCACTGTATTTTTAGAGAACAAGTTCAAACAAGTGCATCACCTCAAACAGCACAACATGCACAATCACACAAATGTCAAATCAGAGGATCAGAAGACTCATGACGCTTGAGTAGTTGATTCATGTTGACATGACTTGAAATATTACTTTCTATTTATACATTATTTTCTTAGATAACATTACTTACCATGTAAAATGAGATACTTATACCTGGTATCTGACAAATATTGAGTATATATTGATATTGTCATGTTATTATCATCCCTAAAGTGTTATGGGTCCCAACTGTCAAAGTTGTCACATTATATTCATCATAGTTGATAATTACATTATCATAGTTGTCAATATTTTTATTTGTATTCATGTTTGGTCTGTTTATATTGTTGTGTATCTGTTTTTATTTGTATTATTTGTACATGTAAGGTGTCCTTGAGTGTCATGAAAGGCTTCCATAATAAAAGTGATTATTATTATAAGCTTTGTTGTATCGAGTTAACACAAATATTTCTTCCCCCATTCCATCAAAATAATATTAAAACTGATCAGACTTTGAATTTCTTGTTTGTCCTGGAGCAAACATTTTTGCATGTATTTAACATCCTATTAATATTTTCTATAGATACAGTATGTAAGACCGGAGTCTGACAGTGTAACAGTCTTCAAAATTACATCACTGAGCACATTACATTTGTCCTCCAAAAATATTTTTAAAACCACACTGATGGATCTTTTTTAAGATATAGGAAGAATGAATCATCAGATGTTTTGTGTGACGCTGGTAATGTGATCTCTGTGATGAAGAGCCATGATGTTGACTAAGTGATTTGTCATATTTCTTAATGGCAGCTCAACACACATATGTGAACTGTGCACTGTTGACAATCAAACCAGTCAAACTCTTCCATCAAACCACTGAAAGGCCCATTAATAATCTATGAAGAAGTCAACCAGAGAGAAGAGAAGAGGCAACAGATAAAGATGTTACATAACAACATCAATCTAATTAGTCATGTCTTGTTTCATCCTGCTTAAGTTAGTTGAAGTTTCTGATATGCTCTCATCAAAATAATTTCTTATTGGTCAGGCAGTATTACGCTCATGAGGAGAAAAACCCTACATCACCTTCATTCCAGGATTAACCCATTATTTTTGGTGGCAGAAGGGAGAAACTAACTGAGAAAAAACATATTTTTTACTTTGGACTCACCCAACCCAAATGGAGACATGATAGGTGCAACTTATTTAAAGTTAAATGAACATTTAGTCAGGGTCAGTTCCAAAACTAATCTAAATCTTAACTGTGGAATATTGTAAAGTCTAATAATATTGTGAAAATTACCATATTGTCCATGTGTTTGGACTAATGTCTCTCTATGTCTCTTTATGCCTTGAAGCTAAACCATGACCCACTGCAGTTCACCAAGTGGCACAACAGATCCCAGAAGGATTGTTGATTAAATCGAATCTGTCAGTCTCCAAGCCGGTTTATGTAGAAACCAACACTGAGGTGGAAGACACCCACTGGAGATGGGGACTTAAAACATAGAACCGGTAGAAACTCTGTCCTGGTTTGTAGATTTGGACGACAGGGCAGAAGGGCCAGCTGCAGCCTTACAGACACTACAAGTCATGCCACCTTCAAATCATGTCCGAATCCAAATGAATCCAGTATTCCAGAAATAAAAGTCCATTTCCCTTTGTGTATGGACAATAAGTGACAAACTGGAGGATTTCCAAGCCTTGGATCAATAACGAGCTCCCGAGAATCCTCGATGCAAAAGATAAGCAACTGTGTCAGAAAAGTCAGAAAAACATATGTAAGGAATGTGCAATCACCAAATCTTTGTTGTGATAATTGTTAAGGAAAAAGTGGTAAGATGAACAAAACATGTTATGGAAAGCGTTAACAATGTTGGATGAAAACAGAGCAAACTATTTTTTAACCAATTGTAACATAATTTTGAAAAAGCTACTGCTGTGTTTGGTGTCTTGCACTTTACATCACACTGACATTGTTTCTCACCACATAATTCATCTTTATTTCAGATTTTTCCAACTTTCTTGCACAGAAGATGAGCAAGGTTGAAACCACGACACCTCTACAACTAATATCTCATCAGGGTTTTCAGAAAACTGTAATTAACAGTGGCGCAATATTCTTAATGAACTGGCCGATCTACCTAATTTTAATCTCTGTTGGTTGGTATCTTAACTATTAAGCCTTTTCATATAAAGTTTTAGAAAAGTACCACAAATATAACAGCAGACATATATAATCCCACGGACAACGCCATGAATTTAATTTATTCAGCACGTTATACAATATGGTGCTTCAATAAGGTGCAATGAACTAATCACATGAATAGTAGATTAATAATCAAACACAAATTCCTTACTGTGACTTAACCAAAGACGTTAAAACATAGATGACAGATAAGAGGTTTTACTGCTTCTACATGCTATAATATGACGTCATCAGGCCTCTGTCTGCATTACAAACTAGAGAAGTAGAGTTTGAAACAATAATAAGGCAGAGGCAGACTAATGAAAAATGCTATTTAAGTTGCATGAAGGTTTCGGATCAGCAGCATCTGGAGCTTGATGGGTTTCTAAATGACATCATCAGTGAGATGCAGATAGGACAAACCTGAAAGAAAGAATGATTATGAGATCAGCACGAGGAGTGGAGTCAGACGACGCTTTGGACACTTTGAAAACTACAGGATAAGCTCCATCTGTCCACCTGCACTGGGAACACCGGTCCTCTGAGAAACTAGCCTCTGGTTGAACCTAACTGATGACCCCGGCTGCAGCTGGTTCACACCACTCTCACCTTTAAACTTCCTGTAAGCACAACTGAACGGCCTCTATGTGCTAGTGCTGATGACGGAATATGGAGCCACTTGACGAATAGTAACCTACAGGCCCTGAGAGACACAGGAAGATGTAACAGTCATCAAGAAGCTTAGAAATTATGCTCGGCTGAGATAAGACAGAAGAAGAAAGGATGTGAGAGGAAATGTATGGAGATCTGGGAGCTGCTGAATGAGTTTGGTTTAATTGTAATTCTGCACTGTTTGCGTGTGCACACTATCATGAACACTTCATCACCCGCACCAATACCCCCAATCTGAGTGTGTGTCTGTGTGTGTTCACCTACACACAAACATGCAAATAGATACACACTCACAGTTACTCACAGCTACACAATCGGTCGTACAGACAAACATTCACAAGCACGTGCAAGCGGTGCACATGTACAGCAACACACAATTAAACAGTCCTCACAATACACACACATACACACACACACACACACACACACACACACACACACACACACACACACAGGGAGAGTTCCAATAAAGGACACACACCCACTTGCACAACACACACACATATACACACAGATACACGTGTTCACACACACACACACACACACCACATTCATTTCCCTTTCATTCAGCACAGGCACATATTGTGCTGCTGTAACACACACACACACACACACACACACACACACACACACACACACACAGACACACACACACACACACACACACACACACACACACACACACACACACACCATTTGCAGAGCTTGCTCCTAGCTCTCCCAGCACACACACCCCTCCCCCTCTATCTCTCTGTCAGAGACACACACACATACACATCACACACAAGCACAAACACTCACACACACACATTCACACAAGCACACACACACACACAGACACACACACACTGTCACACAAACACAAGTACATGCACATTCCCTCCCACGCAAGCACACACACAGCCACATACAGAGCCACAGACACACACACACACACACATTCCCTCTTTCCTTTCACACACACACACACACACACACACACACACACACACACACACACACACACACACACAAACACACACACACACACACACACTCATACACATTTACACACTCTCATACACACACACACAGATTTACACACTCTCATACACACACTCACACAGACACACACTCTCATACACACACACACACACACACACACATTTACACACTCTCATACACACACACACATTTACACACTCTCATACACACACTCACACAGACACATTCCCTCTTTCCTTTCACAGTCACACTCACCACACACACACACACACAAACACACACACACACACACAAACACACACTCTCATACACACGCACGCTCACATCTCTCTCTACACCCCTCCCCCACTCATTCTCACACACATACGCACACACACACGTACATGTCCTCTCGCTCTCTCTCACTCTTCCTTGCTCACTCATTCACTCTCTCACTCTAACACACACACAATACATGCACACATACTACACACACATGCCCTCTCTTGCATTGCTTCTCTGCTCACTTACACACACAGAAACACACACGCCTGCGCACACAATCACACTCGCTAACTCACACACACACACACACACACACAAACAGACACACACACACACACACACACACACACACACACACACACACACACACACACACACACACATTCTGTCTCCTGCCTGCTCTCTCACCCCTCCCTCTCCCTGTCTGTCTGTCTGTCTCTCTCTGTCTGTCTGTCTTTCTCTCCTCACACACAAACACACGCACACACACACTCTCTTTCCTGCCCTCTCTCCCCTTCTCTTTTTTCATCTCTCTGTTTCTCTCAGACACACACATGCACACAAATGCGCAAACACACAGGGACACATGCGCACAAGCACACACAGAGACACACACCCATTTTCTCTCTGTCTCTTTCTCTCTATCCCTTTAACACACACACACACACATATTTCCCTCGCCCTCTGCACTCTCTCTCTCGCTTTCTCTCTCTCTCTTTCACACACACACACACACACACACACACACACACACACACACACACACACACACACACACACACACATACAGTATATACACACACCTCCCCCCTCTTCCACAGGCATCCTGGCTGCCACTCCTTCCCTAACAACCACACATACAAACGAAGAGATGCGCACACGCACACACACACACACACACACACACACACACACACACACACACACATAAACAAACAAATACATATACATACATACATACACACACACACACCCTTTAAAACACACAACCACCCCTTTCGCTCAAAAACACATCCTGTCTTTTCTTACAGTCACACACACACACAAACACACACACACAAAGTCAAAGTGAGACTTTTCTTGAACCAAAAAACATGGTCCAGTCTTTCAAACTGCTCATCCCAGTGTGACACTGTCTGTATTTACATCACGAGATACACAATTCAAAGTTTAGTAAAGATCAATTTATTTCAGTCCACTCACAAACCCTCAGAGTGAAGTCAATAATAAATACGTGCTTCCACCAAAGTTTCAGGAAAATGTGTCTGTACATTACTTTGATGTTAAATACACAATGTTTCAACACATTACTCTCTATGATTTATTATTCATTTTATTTTCTTGATACACAATCATTGAGTCCACTGTAGATGGCGACTCGAAGAAAGTTTGACATGTCGGCTTTATGTCTGAAAACTGTTCAACTCGTTTTGTCACCAAGATTTCTGTAGCATCTTCTTCTCTGTGACACAAACTTGGGAAAAGACACAGACGGTGAAGTCAAAATCCAGATGAAAGACTTCTTATATGTGATAAGGTCAAGTGTGCAACAAATCATGAGTGGAGAGTCAGAACAGTGGGCTGCATTTTGATCACAACGGATCTTTGGAAGCAGCAGTTTTGACCAGTTAGAGACATCTGCAAGCCAATCAAGCTACTTTAGTAAAAACAAAACAAAAATGCATGTCCCTCCTAAGAGACAAAAAGATAACAAATCAGGTTATCAGTGTACCTCAGTAAAACCTATGTCTGACATATTGCTGGGCTGACATCCAGTAAGTTCATTGACAGCATAATAAAGCTGGGGTTGGTAATTCTGGAAATGCTAGCAAAAGCAGGCTACACTTTGAAAATATGCAACTGGTACCACAGCCTCCCGTCGGCCCTCTCACCCCCCAAAACACGTGAACGCACACGGCCTGACAAGTGGAGACTTTCCCTGATTGCTCCCTAACTGCTGACTATCGTCTCTGCTCCCAGCTGACGACTCCGGTCATGCGTGTGAGAGCACGGGCAACTCTATTTATTGATGGCATTTGAGACGTGAAGAGGATTTCAACTCACCAACCCGGCCTTCAAGTCATTTTCAAGCCAAACAGCAGACAACATTTTCACACTTGTTGCAGGTTCGAAAAGTAATACATATACGTTATGGATGTGTGAGCTCTGGGCTGAGGCCTGCTGGATGTTAGAAAGCCAGAGAGCTGCTTCTTAATCTGGTGAATGAACCCAGCATCGTTACAGTATCCACGTCTGAAAGGGGCTTTGCTACAAAACCTCCAGAGAATAAAGATTTAGTATGAGACACTGTCGTCCGAAAGAGACTTTTTAGACCCCAGTGACAAAAGAAATGCAAATAAATTTGTCAGGCCAAAGATTAAATCTCGCTTCGGTGTCTGCTCCCTCTCGTGTGAACATTTTTATCGAGGGCCAGTGAGAGTCATTGCACAGTTAAAGCCACATTTGGAAGACAGGGTTTATTGTCGCTTGACCATACAAAGAATGATGTCGATGACACTGAAACAATTCATACATAAATCAATAAGTCCACTTCGCTACCATCAGGGATGAAGAAGGTTCGTCACACATTCTTTATGATAAAGCTGACAAACCTAATGAGTGTGGCTGCTTCCTGCTGTATGATGGCTGCTTATAGACAGATGTGATGGTAACCTAATCCTCTCTTTGTGCTGGCAGCCATTTGTCTCCAGCTAGCTCTCGCTAAACCAGAGGTCACAGGAGAGGGCACTTGGTGGCGTAACAAAATACATTTGGAAGGACACGTAGTAAAAGTGAAAAAATAGTAATACAATCAATCAATAGCACATAAAAACAACAATTTAGACAGGAGCACTGTTCTGACCGTGGTCTGTGGGAGATTGACAGGCTAAAATGAGTCTACAGCCATTTTCAGTCGAGGACTTAACCCTGGAGATTTTCCTGAAGAGGTTGTGCGTGACAACGAAATGTCCTAGACAACTGTCATTTCCTGTACCTGTTCCGGCCAGCACCCTCGTAAAATGTGCGAAAAATCTCCGAATGAGTTAATGTAAGAAGACAGCAGGAAAATGTCCTTAAAATGATCGACACCCAAATTGAAAAAATAACAATCAAAAACAATATAACAACAAATATTTCCGGATGAAAAACAGGTGCCATTCACAGAGAAGATGCCTACAAAGTTGTCAACTTGGACAGATTCGTTTTGTGGGCTTATGGTGATATGGTCACCCAAACATGATTCCCACAGTGGAATTGATCTGTCATGCCCTGCCTCCTACATGCTCTACTCTGTCGCCTGGATGTTTCCGACATGTTCCTGTTGTTGAGAACGTGTCTTACTTGGACAATCTCCTCCTGTGCTCATCACATGTAAAAAAACTAATTTTCCAGGATATTTTACGGAGTTCATGTCTTAAAACAGCTATAGAGCTGTGACATGAGGCTGTCTCCCCATAAAGCTAAAGTTCAGGCTCCTGCATTCAGACCAACAAAAGCACAGAATCAAAGACACACAGACAATGAGACCAATGAATACACCAACTGAGACAGGAAAAAAACTCCACCACAATGACTTTCCATAGTAAAATGCTGTCACATACAGTTACTACAGTAGGAGTAATGTCTTTGCTAAGCCTTTGAATTCATTGACAGGATATTCAAACTATGGCTTAAGTTCTCTTGTCTTTGACTGTTCTTGATCCGGGGCCAACCAGGCCAGGAAATCAAGCAAGTCAGAACAGATAGCAGAGCCGGAAAATCCTTTTTGGAAAGAAAAAATAAAATAAAGAAGTCTTATGCTCTGTGTAGTCCAGCAGTTCATCAGTTCAATAGTTCATCATCAGAGTAGATTTAGAAAATACAAACATAAAACATCCCCTCAAAATCCCTTACGGAACAGCAAATGTAATACATGTATTACATTTACAGTGTATCATATGAAAACGCACTGCACTCCCATAATTTTATATTTCTGATGTTTTTCTGCTTTATGATGAATATTCATTCTTCACTCAGTGAATACGTTTTTTCACATGAGCAGTAGCTCTTGTTTTCTCAGGGGTCAAATTGAATCTGGGAATTAATGATGGTGACTCAGATCAAATGACCAAATGAATTCACGTTTCCTTCCAGTAACAACATCCAGTTTCCTGTATCGCTCGAGCACCACACAGGCTTTTGTTTAAACTTCCAGTGCAGCTACTACCAGTTTATCAACCCACAGCATGTAACAATGCAAACATGAACTCAATGCAACCTGCAGCCCTTGACCTAAAGAAACGTTTCAATGTTACATGGTCCCCTTATACATGAAATGAAAATACTGCATAGGACTTAGTAAACGTGGTCATGGATCTCTTTGGTTATCTAGACCAGACTATTCTACATAGGATTCAATCCAATTCACAGTATCTTCTTCCTTTAACTTGCCCCGAAGCTTCATGCATTATTAAAGACGAAGCGAGTCTATGGCTGAGGCTAATTTAATTAGTACCGCAGCCGAATAAAGAACAGCGTGGCATGTGTCGATCCAAGACTTAACTTGTCGGCTATTTTACAGTTTATGTCGAGTAACTCAGTGCAAGTTGCAGCTGCTCAGTGGACAGATGACGACCACGTGATGGACAAAAATTCTTTTTGGCTGCTGACTGAATTTGGATCGAGTCAAAATGTTAAATGTGCCTCAAAACCTTTGTTCATATTGTGATGAAGGACATGATTTTTGACGCCCTCTTGCTGAGGTCAAATGCAGCTTTTGTGACTTAAAATCAGTAGGATATAATAAATGACAATAGGCCGTTATTTATCACTTAAGTTTGCAGATTTTAAGTATTTCCACAACACATTCATTTGTCCATGAAATGGTTTCATTGCTTAGGGTCCTAACTATCCAATTGTACCCAACAAATAATTGAGTAAAGATAGGGGACAGTGGGAAATGGTGGGTTTAGATAATGAGGATGAATAAAATAAGTATATATAAATATATTTCTTAGACGACCTCATCTGAGTTATGTTCTTTGTCTTAGACATAGATTGTGAATTTTCTAACCTTACTGTTTGCTATTTGCCGCTGCTCGGTAGTTTGGTTTATTTGTCAGCAGTTTTACGCAAAAACAGATGAAAGGATGGGACATGGGCCAAGAAAGAGGCCATTACATTTTAGTACAGATCCAGGTTTTTGTAGCATTTTCTTTAACATTATAAGATACTTTTTTGGATATTTTCACCCAAGTCCTGGAGAATAATTCATGGATCTTTATAAAAAACATCAGGCACATTCATAGGACTGATATCTATGATTGTGTGTAATTTGGTGCAGCATGATTGAATCTAATGGGACCTTGGCAGTGCTATGCTCAACTTAGTTCCATTCTAGTTTACTTATTTATATAGGTAGTATGAGTATAAATCGTTTGTTTATTAAGCATATACACATTTATTTACCTGTCTGTGTGAATTTTTTTTAATTTATTTGAGTATGTATCCTTTTCAAGTGGAACCATTTAACCCTGATAGTGTACACAGATATCAATGGCTTTATAATTTATGAATGTTCAGTATTATCATTTTTATAGTTCTTTTTGTTTTATGAATATGAGCGAGGACTCCACAGTATACTCTGTTGACATAACTTTCTTTGGCTCAATAAAACATATTTTAAACAAAAAGTGTAACAATATAACATAAACCTATTAGACCACAGCATCATTTGACATAATTGGAATTATCCTGGAAAATGAAGAAAGAAAGGAAGGAATAAATTGTATGCAATAGCAATATGTAAACACTAAAGGGTGCTGTTACATATTTTTCCCTCTGAACATCCCCTGGTAATAATCTATTTGGGGTCATTTAAAGCCACAGTATTCAAACCTACAGTTCTTCAAATGTTCTTATTTTCATCAGTATGTGTGAAACCTGGAAGTATATCTTAAATTATAACTTCAGATGTACAGAAGAAGTACCGCAAGCACAAGGAAAACAATTTAGTTTCCTCGTGGTGAAAGAAAGAAAAAGTATCTTACCTCTGAATTTACACGTTAGATTTCATCTAATAGATAGAAACAATAAATACATAAATGTATTAGAATCTGTCATATTTAAAATACACTTTTTCCATCAGATGTTCATATTAGCTCTGAATGGTGAGAGTCTGAAGCCTCAGATCCTGTAAACAGAAGAGAAATCCACCCTCTCAACACTTCTCTCTCTGCCAGATCTGTATGTGTCTCTTCTAGCTGATGATGATCTCTCATCTTTTCATTCTCTCTCCATATCAGCCAGTTTCTCACTTTGGCCCGTACTCAACTCATCTTTCCATTCCTTCACTCCCGTACCTCTCCATTTCTAACCTCTTTTTCTCTCTCTCTCTCTCTCATTCCTCCACTTCGCCCACACACACACTCCTCATCTCCGAGCGCTCCTCATGCTCCGGAGCCGCGCGCCCCTCGCCCGCTCCTTGTCCATCACAGTGGGCAGGCCCTGCAAGGTGGTGATGGCTGTCTTGCTCCAGTGCTCCACCTCCTTGAAGATCCGATAAATCCAAAGCTTCAGCTCAAACAGGCTGCTCGGACCTTCTAACTGCAAATGAGAAGGGGGAGAGGTCACCAAGATCTGCCTTTATATTCCTCAGAAACTGTACAATCACACCTCTGATGATGTCTTCACCTACCTCAAGTCCGTCCAAATTGGGGGTAAGGACTGCTGCACCATCCACAGCCTTGAGGATCTCTGTGTTGATTAGGAGAAGCGTGAGTCTGTCCCTCACCATTTTCCTCATGGTCTCGTAGTCTCCCTTCTTCCCGCCACCCAGCTCCTGTTCCTCTTTGGCGATGGCTCTCTCCAGCAAGCTGCGGCACTGTAGCAGAGCAGAGTGGAGGCGCCAGAGCGTGTCCCCGGTGTCCAGCTGCGAGGAGGGAGGAGGGACAGACACCAGGCGACGGTCAGACACCAACTCCTCCACGGTGAACCTCTCCTTCTTTCTCTTGAGGGAGAAAAGAGAGAAAACAAGAAGGTCATAAAAATTACCAACGGATGTGTGAAATCATTCATGATGACAAGAAAGAGGAGGCGGACTGGGAGAGTGAAGTGGACAAGTGGGTCGAAAAACGCTTTGTGCCACGGGTTAACCACACTGACGTCACTTTGGTTCAATTTGAAAAATCCTTGACTATTTGGCAACAGAGATTTGCTCATAGTTTGATAGGAACCCATTCAGACTCATAAATGCTGTTTCCCAGAATCAAAAATACCGATGTGAAAGGTCATTCTTTGAGGAGGGATTTGTGCTCAGCCTGAGTTTGATTAGCGTGCCTGTTAAAATAAAATAAAAAACACATGCACCTCACACTTGTATGAGAAGATATGGAGAGATATGACGCACTTTTCTAGTCACTGTCAACATTTGACACAAAATCATTAAGATAGCATTAACTAAATTGTTTTTCATTTCGGGAAATACACTGGTTCACTTTCTTAAACTAGAGCCAGCAGGTTTAGCAGATAAGTTAAGTTTAAGTTTGGTTGTATTTAGAAATTTAATGCGAAATGCGTCATGATTGACAACTGAGACGACGAACGTGTGTATCAACAGGACCTCGATAATGCAACTCCATCCACTGATCGCTTCTACATAGACTCTAGCTCCAAACAGGCAAGATAGCGGCGTTCATATCTGAGATATTTTCGCTTGTGTCTGGAATATGGGAGAAAGTGGAGATGCATCGTCCATCTTTACATACAGTCTATAGTTTGGATAGAGCCAGCTGCTGCCTCTAGCTTCATATGTACCAAAGAAGGTGATATTAATCACCACTAGGGTTCGCAAAGGGGCGGAAAGTTTCCGGTAAATTTACAGAAACTTTCCGGAAACTTTCCACGGGAATATTAAGCTCGGAAATTTTGGGAATTTAAAAAAAAAAAAACTATGCAAATTAAACGCTGAGCAATAAAAACATCATTCGAAACTCTATTTTAAAGATGGATGGAATGCAGCACACTCTGCACGTTGCATTTCAACCCTCCACTGTGCATTCTTCCATCACATGCACAGATAATTCCCAGCATCCTTCACTCTACAGCAGGGCTATTGAGGCCGGCTGTAGTGTGCAGGACTAGTCAGGTAAGTTTCGATGATATTAATGGGGAAAATATATTAGCATGCTGATTGAGGATTGTTCATCTGTTCATCTAGCCTATTTCCATTCATTTATCCATCAATTGTAAAATATTTTTACAGACGATTCCAATTGTTTGGCTAACTATTTATATCTCTGGCATTGCATTAGTGTTTTTTTCTATCTCATGTGTGGAGACATTTCACCCCATCCAATGTAGAAGGAAAGGCTGTGTACATTTGCAAATACTGTGCAAAGACCTATGTTAAGAATGACACAACGATGCAGGAGCATATAGTCAAGTGCACAAAGTTTCCTCAGGGCTCAAATCAGCCTATGACACAACAAAATGTATATATTGTCTGTATATGACAAGGTAAATACAGTTAGTATAAATTACCCACAACATTTCCAGTTTATTAATTCCCGTTAATTCCCGTTAATTCCCGTATATTCCCGTTAATTCCTGTTAAATTCCCATGGAAAGTTTCCAACTTTGAATATTCCCGGAATTTTGCAACCCTAATCACCACACATCACTTTGAGCACGGATTTTAAATTCCAAATATTTTCAACTATTGCTTTTATATTAAATGTACCATATGTAGCTTTGGCCACCAGGAATCTGTCAATGTAAAGAAAAAGACCCAGTTTAATGACACCGGGGAGCAGCATTGGATCATGGGAGTTGTGGTCTTAACCACCGTTGCCGATATAAAATCTACCTGACGAGACTCAGGCGCAAATCATGTTCATGGATGAGGTCATGTATTTAAGTTTTATTCATGTCACGCAGCAAACACCAATGAAAAAACAGATGCCGATGATGTCGGGTCATCTCACAGGCATGACTGTAGCTGGCCTTCGCTTTAGTAATTCAGCTAGTTGTGAATCCCAGAGGCCTCCTTGTGACATTATACTGAGGTGTTAATGTTGAACCCTGCGTGAAAGTTAGTACCAGAGCGACAGAGTGGACTAATGTGACCTGTGAGTCGCAGGGTTGGGGGGCTGATGTTTACTGCTCTGACTGCAGAGGAAATGTCATTCAGGCAGTCATCCAGGAAGCATGAGTGTAGCCAGAAAAGATATATTCTCATGGATCATTGTGACATTGAAATAAGTCATAAACGACTCCAACTCTTGAAATGATTTAAGAGGCATCAAATTGATGTAACTGTTCAGCGATTTCCCACCCAACAAATATGCAAGAGATATTCTGCCTGGGGCAAAACAATAATATTTGGATTAAAGACTGAAGTTATGTTTATGCAGAGACAAATCTAATCTCTTCCTGTTGTGCTCAGTTGCAAGTGGCCGGTGCTGTAGCTGCAGAGTTTACAGAGACATATTTCAAAGAAGTGCAAGTTGAAAACCGTTGAAGCAGACACAAAGGATTTAGAAAGTAAAGGTCAAAATCAACAAGTTTTATGTAAGGAGTTATAAGGAAGGCCGCTCCCTTGCTCCTAGCGAGACACATGAAAGAAGTGAGGAGGCAGTGAACTGGCGGGACACCAAGAAGTTTTAATAACTGTCGGTTCACACCTATAGGCAAAGAGACTGGAGGAGATGAAGTGAAGGATTCGTGCCCAGGCAGTGATGAGCTTGTGCCAGGATAACGCCCACGTCTCTCATTCCAGCTGAGCCAACCCACCACCCCCCAAGACTCTGCATTCCTACCTGGTGCTGTACCCTGACATAATTTCCTTCTCTTTCTCACACACACACACACACACACACAAACACACTTCCTCCATCCTATATCTTTCTTTTGCACGCATCCCTTTCTTCTATCTTGCTGTCTCTCTCCCCTTCTTCTCTCTCTCTCTCTCTCTCTCTCTCTCTCTCTCTCTCTCTCTCTCTCTCTCTCTCTCCTACTTGTTTCAAACACACAAAGTCACATGCACATACAAGGTTAAATACATGTAACACATACACATTCACACACATCCATAGAAAAAAATCTATTAATTTTCCATTTAACCTTGGCCTCTTTCTCTGTCCCTCTCTCTGTCCCTCTCTCTCTCACACGCACACACACGCGCAAACACACACACGCGCAAACACACACACACACACACACACACACACACACACACTCAGCCTTGCCTATTACTGTCTTCAGCTTTCTAGTCATTCTATAACACGCACACACACACACACACACACACACACACACACACACACACACACACACACACACACACACACACACACACACTCAGCCTTGCCTATTACTGTCTTCAGCTTTCTAGTCATTCTATAACACGCACACACACACACACACACACACATACACACACACACACACACACACACACACACACACACACACACTCAACCTTGCCTATACAATTCTGTCTTCAGCTTTCTAGTCATTCTATAACACGCACGCACACACACACACACACACACACACACACACACTCAGTCAGTCAGTAGGTTCCTCCACTCACATAAAGCTCCAGTAGTATGCAGCACTCATGGTGCAGTTGCTCGGCTATAGCAGTGGCCCGGGCCGCTGTGGTCCTGCTCTGATCCGGACCGGTCGTGCCCCTGGTCCGCCTCGCTGCCATCGGACCTCCCGCTGGCTCCGCTGGAGAAACGCGTGCAGGATCTGAGCAACAGGCTGATTCCTCTAATGTCCCCCAGTGAACTCTCTCCTCATCCCGACACCACCGGCAGGTTCCCGGTCATCACGCGTCACTTCAGCCCCTCATTCCTGTCGCCCCCCGCCCCCCCGCAGTGCTCTGGTCACCCGAGCTGAGGTAGAGCTCGTTTCCCGGTTCCCTCCGACCTCGTTCGGGGACTTGTGTTACAGACTCGGCGGCCAACTCTCCGCCCTTTCCTCCGGGAACCTGATGCCTGGCGTGAGGAATTTAACGGGACGCGCGGGGGCGGAGAGCCGCGGAGGGGAGGAGGGAGGAGCCCATCAGTTCCGTGGAAGAGCAGTAATCTCATTTACTGCTTCCGACAGATCACAAGCTTCATTTGAACTTCCCATCCAACCCATGTCACTGATCAAACATGAGGCCTGTAGTGAGAAAAGTTATATTACCATTAGTTAATTAAATATACTGAACTTTTGATATGTATTTTACTTCTGCATTACTCCTTAAACCCAATTCTATTCTTTTCTTCTCATAATGATTACTTCAAAATATATTATACAGCATATTAGATCATAAAGTGGTTTCCAACTCTGTGTTATTAGAAGTACAGTTTCAATGTTATAGGCTCACTTTGACCATCTACAACATGTACTTTCACACGTAAAGTACACTTCAAATGTTATAGATAGTACTACTTTAGTAATAACTCTGAGCTTTTACTCAAGATATATTTTTGAAGTGAGATGTTGTGACACGATTAAACAGCATTGCAGCATATTGAAAACAAATTCCAATATTAGGATGATTTGATCAAATACATTACATTTAGGATTTTCTGAAGTAGTTTCTAGCTATAATCTAAGTTCATGAAATGAAACTTGGATTCCTGTAAGATAGACCCCACTGTGCGAATAGACGGACTTGAAGTTTATAGTGATTGTATAAAAAGTGAACAGCTGTTGTAAACATCAGGGTATTAGTTATCATGTGTTTGACAAGTTGTAAATATTTATGAAAACTTGATGATTCTGCAAGTTCAGGTATTCTATGAGATGACAATATTGATTAAAGCAGGGAGAAAAATTCGGCTAACCGGTGAGGCACAGAAACAAACATCTTACAAATTATTCGGATAAACATATTTTTCATTAGAAGCATCTTAAAATCAGGAGTCTACAATTATGCACTAATTGTGAAGCCCTGTAACTCTGACCTATAATTTAGTGATCAATTTAATACTTGTCCCAAACATATTTCAGGATGCACTGCAATAAAATTCCATCCATTAAGATTATACAAATTTTAAAAGATGCCATTTTTTCTTAAGCCTGTTTGCTGCGGGAATGCATTTACTTCTTTGTCTAAATGAACAGTTTTAAACTAAAAATCTCTAACCACCAAACCTCTAATGATGTTATGTTGAATCCCTCTATACATTGCACATATCCATTCACAAATAATGTTCTCAGTGCAGAAGCTGTGTGTGTTGATTTGATCCAGATATTTCAAGCTTTTATTCATCTGAGTCACTTAGTTTCTATTTCATGCATTTCATGTTTTTATTTGAATGTACTCATACATGAAACAATAAAAGAATTTAATCTCCCCCATAAAGCACTTGGGTCAGTTTTTGGTGCTTTCTCAAATAAATTCCCCTGTGTAATACCACACCGGTGCTGCAGGTGGCAGTGCAGGCAGATAGAATGTAAACACTGAGCTACATGACGGAAGATAACACCCATGGCTAGCCCTAGCATAAACCAAGCGGAGTGGAGAGGACACGGGAATGATCACATACGTTCAGCGTTGGTGTAAATGAATATACGTGTTTACTGAATCAATCAAGCAGCTTGTATTTCGACGAGGAGCTGACAGGCTAACTAGCTTAGCTCCGGTTCACTGTACAGGTATGAACTCTCTGGTCGGTTACGGAGTGTCCTCGGAGTCTGACAGCGATGGAGAAGCAAACACCGGCGGACTTGGGTAAGTGCTCATTTAAAAAACATTGAATAAGTAAATATGAAGTAAAAGAATAACAGAGGGACTTATAAGTTATCTTTCTCCTGTGTCTTGTGTTATTTTCCATCGTCCAGCTCCGTTAAGAAGGCGGGCGACGAGGCGTCACCTGTCTTAAAGACCCGTAACTTCCTGCTGGAGTCTGGTTCAACCTCCAGCGAGTCAGAACCAGAGGAAGAGTATCCTGTTCCCTCCTCATTCCCATCACACCCCCTCTCAGCAGCCGGCCAGCCCCCCCGCCATGCTGCTCCTTCCCTGGGTTCACACACCCATCACAAGCTGCCTCCTCCAGCTCTAAACGCCTGCTCGGACAGTGGAGTGTTCACCAACCCCTTCAAGGCCCAGGCCGACCAGAAGCTCAGCGCCCTGCAGAAACATGTTCCCCTGACCCTGGAGGCCAAACCCTCCGAGATCGGGGGAAAACGGATGTGCGTGTCTTACAGGAAGAATGGAAGGTGCAGGTTCGGGATCAAATGCAAGTTTGCTCATGACAGTGACCTCCAGACCACTGTTCCCTCAGCGGACGGCCATCATCCTCATCATACGCCTGAGAGTGATGAAGCACCAGCACCAGAACCCGTTGAGCCCAATGCAGGTGGCTCTGGTGGTGTCGGGAAGCAGAAGCGCCCAGAGGAGGAAGAGTCAGGAGGGCAGCATGTGAAGAAGAGGAGGGTTGGACTGAGTAACACCTTGATTCCTCCTAAACGGGCGATGAAGCAGTATGCAATGCACATGGACCGAGAGCGGCTCCATATGTCCTGAAGAGAGCCAAGCAGGACCGGGTGGGCAGGGAGGAGAAAGGAATTTTCCTGAGTTGTAACACTGTGCAATCCTAACCCTCATAAAGCAATAGTATAAAGTGCAGGTGAAAGTTTTCCTCTGTGTGCATGTCTTATAAAAGTTGTACTGTCCATTGGTCGATTCATAAATAACTCAAGCTTACACTTACATTTCATCTGGCAATAACTAACATTTTCCACACATTCACATCAAGAGCCATATGTGGTGTGGCCGGAAGGAGCTGGGGATTGACCCACCCGTGTTATAATTATTTAGCTGTTTTCAGACATGAAATCGGGGAAAATGTAATAATTGTCTGGACTTCTTGTCTTTTCACACATGAACACAGGAGATTGTTCAGGTCAGATCAGGGACTTATCTGGACCATTCAGGTGAGGGATGACACCTGGGCAGAGCAAGAAATTCAGTTCTGAAAATTCAAAGGTTTTCTCACATCCATCCACACCAGCATCAGCCCTTATCACAGAAATATCTTGGGTAAGGGCTGTTTTCACCAATTTGGCATCTTCTACATGAATGGCACCTCTATTTTGTCCTAAGATATTTGTATTCTCCTTTGTTTTTTGCATGTAGAACATGTTAGAAATGTTATCAACACATCCACTTGTATAATGTAATTGTATGGACATTTACCTGCTGTATTGTTACAGGGGCTCACTCAGACATGTTGTCAGGTAAACATCCTGAGTTCAGTGCATGTCTGAAAGCAGCTATAATGGCTGATCCCCTGCCAAGTATGTGTAGCCACCCCAGTTGTATGGAAAGATAAAGTTGTGGGATACATTTACCTGCTGTATTGTTACAGGGGCTCACTCAGACATGTTGTCAGGTAAACATCCTGAGTTCAGTGCATGTCTGAAAGCAGCTATAATGGCTGATCCCCTGCCAAGTATGTGTAGCCACCCCAGTTGTATGGAAAGATAAAGTTGTGGGATAAACTACATTCTCAAACTATTAATGAAAACACTGGATAAATGTTAAGACATTTATTTATATCATATAAATGAATCGTTTTTTTGTGTTTGCGCTACCACATGTCCTACATCACAGATCAGAGAAGTGCTGACTTAGTATTGACATTTTTTACCAAATGATCCACATGATTATCAAATTACATCACACTTCAAATGTTATCGACAAAAGTTGAGTTTGTCTAATTCAGTTTGGTTAATGTTTTGGACCCCACTACACATGAGTTATTGTTCCTTCAAAGTCAAACAGCAGGGTTTAACAAACAGCTGCACAAATATCATTTTAACAGACACTGCCAACATTTTAAATATGCATATTCTGAAACTGTGAAGCACCTTTTTTTGTCTGCACCTGTTCAGTCTTTGTGAGTTCAGATTTTTTTGGTTGTTATATTTTTTCCTATCAAATTAATGTTTTATAGTAGATCTGGACAATAAAAGAAAAAAATAATGACTGCCTATTTGATTTTTATTGAGAGATTTTACTTACCCCACACATATTGAGGTTGTTTATCTAACACGTTATGTGCTTAAAACATAATATAAATTATCTAGATTTATTCCGGTAGGAACGTGCCTCACACTTGGCATTTCATGTGCTGTATATTACTAAGAGGTATGCTATATTATTGCATAATAGCAACAGATTTGCAATATAACCTCAGCATCAGTACACACACACACTCACATAAAAGGCTAGTTTAGTTTTAAGAACTATTATGTACAAAGGCAACAACTTACACATACAGACACATACATATCTTTCCCTGATACAGATATTCTAAAAAACTACCAAATATGACTATGGGTGAACAGTACATAATATATTGGTGATCCTACATTTACCTCAAACATTTCAATACAGTGTATCAGGTCACTGATGACTTAACCTTCCTCTATTTTCTTCTCTCTGTGCTCCCTCCTTGTTTTACATGAGGACGTGCTGCACGTGTCTCTCAGAGCCGCCAGTCAGAACCTCTTGTCCCGTTTCCTCCCAGACCACACCATCTTCTCCTGCAGCCTCTGCCTGCTGGAGGGAGTTGGCTGAAAGAGAGGCGGAAATGAGTCCTGGATTGTCCAGAATATAGTTGCCCCCATTTGTGGATGCAGGATCCTGGGATTGGGGTGGGGACAGGAGAGGGGGGCTCGCGGCAGCTGTGTGCAGGGACTGAAGTTGATGAGAGGTTGCTAAAATGGGGATCTGCTGAATGTGGGTCTGGGATTGGCTAACTGGCTGGAAGGTCATTTGTAGGATTTGTGTTTGCCCCTGGCCCTGCTGCTGAGAGCAGTATGACTGAAGAGACTGGAGCTGGGGTTGGTGCTGGGTCAACACTGAGCTGGAATGGAGGGTCAGTTGTTGGATTTGGGGCTGATGTTGCTGCTGAGCAGCCTGCACAAACTGGACGGGCATCTGCAGCTGGAGGTGAGTCTGCTGCTGGCTGTCAGCTGGTGAAGGGGGGTCAATTGGGGACAGGGCAATTGTCACTGGTACCTGCATGGTGTGGAGGCTCTGGTCTTGTCCCAGTAAAACCACCTGGTGACTCACTTGCTGGGTCATGTGACCCATCTGGGACACCTGAGCCACTTGGTGCCCAACTCGACCTTCCTGGCTCAGCTGATCCACCTGCCCATCCTGCCCTACTTGGCTCACATCCAAGCTGGTGACCTCTGCTTGCATGGGGTTTCCTGGCAGCTCCAGCAGGGAGGCAGGGGTTGTGATGAGTGCGCCAGCGTTGGCTGCCAGCGCCTCAGCGATTAGCACCTCTGGGTGGCTCTTAGCCTTATGAGCCACCACACAGTCCTTCTTCTCAAACTTCTTACCACAAATGGAGCAGGAGAACTGATAGGTGGCGTCAGCATCGTGCTTCTTCATGTGCCAGTTGAGAGACGCCTTCTGGCGACAGGTGAAGCCACAGATCTCACACCTACGTTGGAAGAAATAGAAAGTTAAGTGGAAATGTCTTTTACCAATCTGGGAAAACATTTTAAACATTTAAACTAAGAAAAACAAATGACCAAAAACTGAACAGGGAAATACTAACTGTAGGGGCTTCTCTCCTGTGTGGATCATGCGGTGCACAGCCAAGTTGTGGGAGCTCTTGAAGGCACGAGCACAGAACTCACAGATATAGTCTCTCTGATCTACAAACACAAAACACTTGAGTATAGATGGATCCTCTATATACTGTCATTAGTTCAAGCATCAAATTATCAAACAGATCCAATGTTATACACATAATACATATGCACTGTATGCGTACCTGTGTGGTGCTTTGCGTGACGCAGCAGCTGCTTCTGAAGGCGGAAAAGTCTTCCACAAGACGGGTGAGGACATACATATTTCTTCTTGAGCAAATGCTGATATTTTATATGGTGCTGATGTGGAAATAAAAGAAAATGCAGAAGAGTATATCAGCATGAGTGCAATTAAAAGGCTGAAAAGAGTCTAGAAACACGGTTTGATTAATATTAAGTCAATATTGAAATATTGCTATATATTGATGGAATACTCTAGGCAATACCACCAGGACAAAAACTCATTTTAGTCCTGAAATATTTTATCAATTATATCTGCAGAAATGTAATAAAGCAATTTTAAGACATGACTTTGGACTGGGAAAATGTGATGGACATTTGCCACAGTTTAACATTCTATGTTCGACTGTTGATATTTGAAAATTCGGTTATCTATGGCAAAGTTTGAACTAGATTTCTCTTAACTGTGTTTAACGCAGTGAGAGACGTAAACAATCTGCAGTGGGACGGTGTAGTTGCTGAGACAAACCTGTAGGTAGCGAGGATGAGCCAGGACCGTCCCACATCCTTCCATTTCACAGCGCACATATTGCACTGGGGGCTTCTTTCTGTGAGGCGTATGACAATGTTATATAATAATAAAATATTAGATCAATTTACATGATATGTCCATTATATCCTTGGCCGACTATATCAATCATCAACCACTATCATGTCCTTATATTTTTGAATAAAATGCTCCAACACAAACATCAGCTTTACCTTCTCTTTGGCAGCCGTGGGGTTTTGTCGTCTTTTTTCCGTCGGCCTCTCCTAACACACCAACAACAAATAAAGTATGTAAAAAAGTTGCAATAGAAAACAGCTTTTCTATACTAATGTTATATAATGTAGCAAATACAAACTCTATGAAAAGAAGATTGTTTACAACTCACTAACAACACACATTCTAGTCAGACTGAACATGGAATAAGGAAAAATGTGCCTAATAAGACACATACGAGCGACGTGAATCTGTCCCGCTAATAACTACGAACAGATTGTGTGTTATTGTGCTTACTTCCTGGGTCCATCTGGGTCTTCCACGGTTTCTTCCTCTAGCTTCACTTCCTCTTCCACACTTTCCAAGTTCTCGGAACCTTCTACCTTTATCTCAGCGACCTGTGTCTCCTTTTTAGGTGCCTTCTCTTTTTCTTTCTTTTCCTTCGGTCTCGGAGGAGCTCTGCGCTTTGGTTTAGGGGCATCCCTGAGAAGACAAATAGAGAAAGTATAGTAGTTACTATAGTATTTCTATGTTTTAATGACTGCAGGAAACAAACTAAAAGCCACAGAGGGCCTGTAGTTGGGCCTGATTTGCTTTTTCTGACACACATCTGAAAAGCTTACCTGAAATCCAAAAATAGAATTGATGAAAAGGATGAACTTATCTTAACATGCACAAATAATAAGTCAAAATATTCACAGTGATCAAAAGAAGACCAAAACTTATTGTATTTCTACAAATGTTTTTTTTTTCTGAATATATTTATGTCTCATACACTATATGGTTACGACAGTTGCTACACAGAAAATATGATGCCAATGTCCAATCATATCTTAACATGGAGAAAGTGGCAACACACACACACAAAAGCACACACACAAACCGTTCAGCCATTGGGTCGTAGCTCTGGTCATTTAAGTCGTCTCTAAAAGGAACATCTTCGTCACTGCTGAGGTTCTCCTCCTCCTCCTCCTCCTCTGCACCACTGAAAACCAAACGAGGACTTGAAACAGGACTTTACACTTTCTGCTCAGGTCAAGCTCTGCACTTTAGACAAGTGTACCTCTGACTCTGGGGCTGGTAGCTGAGGTCGTGAGGGTTATCGGGAAATGAAGGGTCTTCTCCATCCAACACAGGTTCAGCGACATCCTTGCTTTCCTCCTCTTTGTTTTCGCTGAGACAGTAAAAGGGTCAAACACAGCAGTAATGAAAACAACACATGGCTCGGACTGAGGCACACACTTTCACAATTACTCCTTTTCCAACAGGGCAGTTCCAGGGCCTGTTCGGGGCCAGTGCCTAATCTAGAGTCTTTGTGTTTCGACGTAAAGAACTGGCTCTCGGCGTGGAAACTGGTTCCACAGTAGCACCAACTCATTGCTGGTCTAGAGGAAAGAACCGCCCACTACCATGACCACTTGTGATCGGATCACACAAAACACACCGTTTGTGTTGGAAAAGACCATATAATGTTTTAGCGCAGTCTGAGTTTACAGATGTGGACGATAACAGTGTGTGCCTGTAAGTACATTTTATGTGTGTCTGAGTGTCAGTGTGACTAAGAGGAGGAGAGTGAACAAGAGAGTGGTGTCGGGGGTGTGTCAAAGTACAAATAGTATACTTACATTTCAGTCTTCTCTTTATCATTTGCCTTTCCTTCAACTGCTGCATGACAAACAGAGAAGATATCAAGCAGGAAGGTAGCTAAAGCTTCCTTTTATAAATCACACATATATGAATATAAATATAACAATGTTTTTATGCAGTCTATCACATTGAGTATGTGGATTATCTGAAGTAACAAAGTGGAGGAGAAAAGGTTATCTGATCCCATTAGTCAGACTAATTGCAGATGACCATGAGGAGTCCATACTTGCAGATACCTGAACCAAATGTCTTCATAAAAACCCAACCTCAGGAACAGTTTTCAGCGTGTTGACACAGAGTCTCTGTGTAATCTGAAGCGTTTACAGGCATGCCCGCTGAACCAAAGCAGCTCATTGTCAACAGGTTGCTCACCAGCTGGATTCTCCACTCCAGGTTCGGTCTTACACACAGGCTTGGCAGCGCTGCGGCTGGCTCTGGCAGACTGGGGCTTGGCACGAGTCTGGGCCGGGGGGCGTCTGGAGGGAAGAGCTGGAGTGAGGGAGCAGAAACATAACATCAAACACAATGCTGGCCATCAGGGGTTGAAACAAGGTCACACAGTCAGATATACAGAGTGATCCAACTGCACGTGCACAGAATTATAACCAACTTAAAGGTTTCTTTAGTAAGAGGCTAGTCGAGAGTCTTGTTTTGTGGAATGTTTCTCTGATTGTGGATCGCGTATCAGAGGTCGCAATGGTGGATCCAGTTTGGTGGATTCTGTATAGTGCCGGCTGATCACAATGATAATGGAGGATCCTTTGTCGCGTTGGCATCGGATGATGGTGGACCACGACCGAGGCAGCGGCTGATGATGGATCCTAACTGGCGCCAGTGGACAATGACTGTGGACTATAGTGGATCCCATCTTGATGCTGGATCGTGATCTTGCTGGCTGCTGACCAGAGACTATGATTGCAGCAGGACTGCGTGACATATAGTATTGAAAAATGTTTACCCTCATCGATGCTGCTAAAAACTTTAATCCTGATGAAGTTTTCCTACACTTGACATCTATTGCACTTCTTTCCGTCCTGGGAGAGGGATCCCTAACATGTGGCTCTCTCTGAGGTTTCTACATATTTTTACCTGTGAAAAGGGTTTTTAGTAGTTTTTCCTTACTCTTGCTGAGGGTTAAGGACAGAGGATGTCACACCATGATAAAGCCCTATGAGACAAATTGTGATTTGTGAATATGGGCTATACAAATAAAATTTGATTGATTGATTGATTGATTACCTTGAGCATCTGCAGCAGGTTTCTTGGGATCCTCCATGCTGTTAAAAAAGGAGGAGAAAACACTGAGAAGGGACATTTTATCAACTTACAGAGAAACATCCCATCATCCATCTGCATCTGTACAAGACATGACAGGTTTTGGGAACCAGGTGAGTGTCTCTCCACCCTCCCCATGCAGAGCTGCAGGAAGGGGACGAGCTCAGCTGAAGGCGTGCTTCACCGGAGCTCCCCCCGCAGACATGAACACACATGGCTCATCATAAACAAACGTGCTGCTGCTCAATTTAAAAACCTACTCTGTGGCTTGAAGGCTGTCACCTGCGACTCCCCCTCCGGCCGAGCACGCAGGCTCCGAGTTTTTCTTCCGCCTGGAGTTGGAAACTTTCCGCCGCTTGCTCGTCCCGGTTTCCGGGCTCGGTTCTTCCTCGTCGTCGCTCTTGACGTCCTTCAGCCAGGCGGGTACCGACCTGGTCGCCCGGTCCCTCAGCACCCGGCCCGAGCTCTGTGGGCTCGCCGAGGCTCCGTGGACGCCCCCGGACCTCGGGCGGGCCGCTCCCCGCTCCCGGAGCCCCATCCGCGGGGTCACGCTCGTACTGGAGACCGAGGTCTGGTCTGCGGCCTTGTCCTCCGCCGGTTCCTCGCCTTTATTTACATCCCCGGTTCGGTCGCCCGCCGGTTCCATCCCCGCGAGGACACGTCGGTCCGCCTCGGATTCGGTTCACAGTCGAACCGGTTTACTCGCAGTTCGAGGAGAACCGGACCACATCTGGTTTAGAGACGTGTTGGTCGCGTTCGGCCTTTATCCGACGGCCGCACATTTTCTGGCAAATTAGAAGCAGATATTTATTGATTAGGTATTGAAAACTTTTCTTAATGATCAATTCATTAATAACGCGATATCATTTTAAAGAAGCAGACACTATTTTCGCCTTCTTAAAGCTATAGTAAACCTACTTATTCGCCGGGACCTGCAGCGCAACCATTTTGTTCGCTTTGTTGCGTCTCCTTTAAGCCAAATATAAACCGGGGCTACGCTCAGGAGGATCGAGGCGGTCCACTGACTTCTACATCATCTGGATTTCCCTCCATGTCGTTTACAGATCGAGTTTGACCCAGCCATGTTGTTTGTAGATCTACAAAGTGCAGCAGCAGCCGCGTGAGGGCAGCGCGGACACGGATGGCCGCCGGGGCATCATGGGAGATGTAGTGCAGGTCACATAAAACAGCGCTGGGATTTAGTTTTGAGGATATTTCTCTTCGGATTCGACGTCTTTCTACCGTTTTACGATACAAAATAGGAAAATAATAAATATTAATCAAATGGAAAAAAATCACACATTGGTTGAACTGTAAATAAATAAATAATAATATCAATGGAAATATGGGAAATGCTCCATGCAGGTTAGAACACTATTTGCAGTGTAATTTGCAGTGCAATTTACAGCCAACAGTATTTATGTGCGAGATAAAAAAAAAACATATATAATTTCTCCAACATGTATTTTAACCCCCCAATATTTTATATGAATACTGCATGAGTTTCTGTGGAGCTAACAAGGCTGCCAGTGGGAAACGGCACTGTCTTGTCTGCTACAGGCTGCTGCTCTGATGATGTGTGTTTGCCACCAGATGGCAACATAAACCTAAACAATATAAACTACAGCGCTTCACCCTAACATCACAGGGTCCAGCCAGGCTAATATTTAACTTCCCTCTGCCTTTATACAGAAGGACAACGTGTTGTTAGGTGTGGTGATGTGTTTTTGTCATGGCTGTATGTTGGAGATAATATTCCATGAACTCACTTTCTGCAGAGTCTAAGGTTTTTATTAGTCATGCAGTTATCACAAACTCACATCTCCGCGGGGACACAAACCATCATGTAGACAATCGCTTGAAATTAGGCTTAGGGTGCAATATTAAGAAATACCAGGGCCAGAAAAGCTGATAGTAGTGATTACGATTAGATGTGATTATTTTTGCTGTTATGTATAAGCTGCTTCCGAATAAATAAGCAAACCTATGATTTGCCAAACTATAAGCCTCTATTTTTTTTCTATACTCTTTTTGCCTTTTCAATTACATACAAGTTGAAATATATGAAAATCATAAATTGCAAATAGTGAATGTTTGTTATGTGAACTCTCAGAACTGTGAACGTGATCATTATTTACACAACCGTAGCAAAGAAGGCACTAAGTTCAAGTGCCCAGACCTTGATGTATCTGCATCTATTAGTATCAGTATTGGTTTTAAAAAGACCACTTTATGATATTAATAATAAAGGTAAGAACCTGCAGATCTCTAATGTATACGATGACTGCTTTTCCTGCATCCTGTCATCACCTTTACAGAATAAATCAGGTGACAATTCAGCTGAACTGTGCATTCTGACATTACATAAAACTCCTCATCTACCTGTGATTGCCCTCTTACACTCATTGTACAACACGATGAAGGCTACTTATGTTTTTGAAATCTCTCCCCGCTGGGGCACAACATGTTTCTAGAGTAAAGTTGACCGGCCACAGAGAAGTTTATGAAACATTCTCCGCACACTGCGCCGCCTCTCCTCTCTCCACTGTGCTACATTGCTTAATAATGGCTGATGTATGAGGTCGGGGATGAGTTTCCATTCACAGAGGTCGTAGCACTTTCGCAGTCATGTGGTTTAATCTAAATCTGAGCAAAGTTTACAAGGTGTATACAGTTCCTGTGTGTCGGGGAACAAATGACAGACAAATGAAGCACTGCGTCCTTTTGAAAATGCTTTATTTAACTACTATAACTATAAATATAACAATGGCAAACAAGCTTTTTTTTTTTTTTTTTTTAAACAAACCTTCAGATAGAAAAGACTCTGCAAAGGTCTACAAAAGCATGGCAAAGGGCACATCTTGGCAATAAGGCACACACTAAAAAGAGTTAAAAAGGTAATACCTATGTTAAACTAGGCACATGTAGCTCCACACCACTGACACAAAGAGCAGCAGGAGTTGATCCCACTGCGGCAGTGTGGCTGATACGCAGGCAACAGAGAGTAAAGGTAGGTGCTCTGAGTGGAAGGCCGAACCAGGAGAACACAAGTGTCCGCCGACACAGGGCTGTTAAATCCTGATAAGACTTTTAGTCGCGTAGCCAAACCTGCCGAGCATAGTTGCAACAGCGACAGCTCAAAGTACCAGCGAGTCGTCACGCTTCCCTCGGCCAGTTTTGGTCTTGTTCTCTGATAAGAAGCCCCACTCATAACACCAACATCTGGTTCAAACATCATATATCACATAACAAAAACACATTAACCTTGAATGTTTAAAAACTATTGGACACTTTGGCAAAAAAGACATTTTTTCTACTTTTGTTACTCTGACTTTTTTGTCCCTAAACAAAGTGTAAATAAAGAAAAGAAACATGTTTTTGAATATATTATACCTTTTCTTCTGACTTCATTCACAACACACACATAATGCATATATTAAATATATCCTGACTTATTGTCATCATACAAGAAAAAATAATGAAAGCAGTTGACAGCAGTTTGCTTTTGAAGTGAAATCCAGTTTCAGAGATGGAGAGAAGCAAAGTAAAGAAGAGAAAACGTTTTTTCTTTGCACTTTAGTTACAATTTTTTTTTTGGATCAATAACTTCGTCATGATCTCCTTCAAAACCTCAAAATCCAGAGTCACCTAAGTAAAAGTCAGCATATTACTTAATGTATAAAGCAATATTAAAAAATAGGATGAGCTGATAGAAAAAAAAGCAAACAAACTCCCCTCAAATGCAGCAGATTAGTAAAAAAAGATGAAACATTTAAAACTAACTGTTTTAAAAATACAAGCAAGCACAAAAACGATTTGCGTGTTCTTTTATAAAAAAGAGAGATGGCTGTTGTGGAGTGTGAATTCAGGATGAGCAGCTGCTTGCATCTGTTATGTTTGTGTGTCATTACATACAACACATGCATAGCTCCTGTATTTCATTATGAGGTATGACTCCAGTTACTCCCAGTTACATTTTCACACTTGTTTCCACTACACTGCAGAGTTTTAAAAGTGCCCACTTAACATTCATTAGGGTTATTTTATGTTTTATGCTGTTATCTGCAAAGAAAAACTGCCAACACACATACAAATTGAAAAAACGCCAACTAGCCCAGTTTACACACACAAATCCATGCTCAGTGTTTCAATATCTCTTCATCTGAAAGAGGCAATCTCTTGCCTTTCATAAATATGTTTTAAGTGCACCTTGGTCAAGCACAGTTTGGAGGACGAGAAATAACGAGAGAGACAAATATGTGGAGTGTTACTGCAGGATCCTTCAGAGAGGAGAGCGGAGAAAAGAGGAAGCCATGAAACACATCTGACTAAAGGGACTGAAATCTACTCGTCTTACCAGAACACGGTGATACCACTCATCTGAAGACTCCAGTGCTATGCCCAGATGGAAGTCTTTGTTTTGAAAGGTGTTGTGGAAAACGTAGAGTAGCACATTCATGCAGATGTGATGCACTGTAGTGAGAAATGTTTTCTTATGTCACGACACTGGAGTGTATGGAGCTGTATGTTTTTTGGTTTGCATTGGCAAATGGAGGAGGACTGTGAGAGACAGACTGAGACAGAGTGCTCCATTATATATAGAAAAAACATATAGAAAAAAATGTGTCTCATTTCTGTCCATATTTGTTCACCTTTCAATAGTCAAACATTTCAAAAACAACAATAAAACATACACAAATGAGAGAAATACAACAACTAATATCTGTTCAGTCTTCATTACCTGCCAGAGCAGTGTCAGAGGATGGGAAACATCTCCGTGTACAAGACGTCACCTATAGATGAAACCATCGATGATAAAGTTTTTCCAGTTTTCTTTCTCTATCGTTAGTTCCACAGGGACTCTGTCACAACAACATTAGTAAGCAGGCTACCTCTCTTCATACTAACCAAAATATACTGTATGTTTTCAGAGGTTAAAGCAGACATAACAACAAGCAAACTAATTATAGGCAAAAAAACACAATGCAATACTTTGAACCTTCATTTAAAACGACCAAAAACACAAATGAAACTAAATAAAACCAAAAAGTACCAAACAGGCGTGTTTGAAGCATACACATTCAACCACCATGGACGGAAAGCATCACCAACAGCATGAAGAATTGGCTAGAATACTATATATTAATGGAAAAAAAACTGAAAAAAACATTAGTATATCCAAAGACAGCTTTCTTCAGTGACATATTCATTCGTCAGTAGTTCCTGTTGTACTTTTACTTCTTTAATTAATTTGTCTTTCTCTCCTTCCTCCCATCTTTACACTAAATTTGTTTTAAACAACGTGTAAAGATCGATCGTTCCTGTTTCAGAATACAAACTTGCCCCAAAAATAAAAGAGAAAGAGACCTGCAGAGAATAAAACCTTAAATATGTATCTTCTCTTCATAAATACTTGAATGTACCTTCAGTTTTCCCCCGTTGCCGTAGCAACGAGGTGGCGAGGGTCAGTGAGAGAAAGAGAGTTGTGTATTTGTGTTGTTTTTGTGAATTCTGCCATATTGTTGGGGACGACTGTCAGCACACACTGGTGGGTCACCTCAGGGAGTAGACTGTCTTTAATATGTGTTTTAATATTCAGTAGAAAACAGGGATGTTGTCAAGATGTTGTCATGATGTTGTCATGATGTTGTCAAGATGTTGTCATGATGTTGTCATGATGTTGTCATGTGGCTGCTGAGGCCGGTAGGTGAGACAGATATGAGATGTCAGATTGTCGTTTTTCACTGTCTGGGTTCTGAACGTTTGTTTCCAGCCTCGTTCCATTAGAATAGAGGTTCACAAGTTCATGAGATTTTTCTGTATGATGGGACAGACGTGTCCGAGATGTTGCTGTGGTCGCTCAGTCACAGGCAGGATAACCTTCTCATTATGTCATGTGGCCCGAGCCCTCAGAATCAGTATGTCTGGTAGACATCGTGCATGGGCAGCTGGAAGGCCGTGGCGGGGAAGGCCTGTGGCATAGCGTAGCCAGCGTAGCCTCCATATGCTGCAGCTGCCACAGCTGCATTCTTCTGCAGAGCGGCCAGAGCTGCTGAGTTGGCAGCGTAGTTTGCGATGGGGACATATCCACCTCCATACAGGCCAGCGGCGGGGATACGCTGTACATTGTGGGCCATAGCGTAGACAGGCGTGATTGGACGGCCCTGAGAAGAGGAGGGAAGGAGTGAATAAGAGGATTTCTAATGCACGTCTTCAATTACCCTACTTTACTGCTGACTTCAGTAACACACAATATTTACTAAGTGTACAAAAACTCAAATCTGAATTCCTTGAAATAAAGTATGTAAACACAAAGTAACCTGAACATCTCTTTTGTGGTTTGTTAAATGTACATTTATGTTTTTTGTAGGTTATTTCCCAATTGGTTGTTTTGTCATTAGAAGCCATCATTTGTGTTGATTATTAAATAAATAATAAGTTGTTTGCCCTGGAAGGTAGAGCAGAGATGGCGAAGCCACAGCGAAACCGGTTATGACACAAATAAAACACGACCAAAATGAAACATCCTGTTACCTTGATAAAAATTGTGGATTACTTTGGGTTTGAATATTTTGAAAAACATTTTGGATAATGAAAGTTCAGAAATCAAAAAAATATATAATATATAGGTCAAGTCTTTTTAAGACATTTTAATGAAGAATTGTTCCTTATTATATCTTTAAAGGGGAACTCCACCTTTTTTAATCATAGTCTGGTTTTGATGCATCGATTGTGCACTTTCAAACTGTCTAATAAGAAGATACAGAAGTGCAGTCAACTGGTAAAGTTCGCTTTGAAACTCTTCTGGTGTGACATCTGATTCATAATCCCTCTTTATCATGAAGAAAACATTTATTCTGAGAAAACGTGTAAAGGTGTCATGGTGCAGACCTGGTAAGGTGGAGGGGTAGAGACTGAAGGTAGGCCTGAGGCAGCAGCAGAGGCGGAGGTGTGCTCAGCGTGTTGCATGGCCAGAGGATTGAGCAGGTGCTCCACTGTGTGCACCTTCCCCTCCTCCATCATCTTGGCTGCAGGAGCCGTACTGAACATTGGGTACTGTCCACCCAGAGTCTGCAAGGCCACTGTACGTGAACAGTAAACAGGAATAAGAACTTGGATAACAAACTTGACCACATCACACAACAGAGTATAGAAAGACATGGTTAATATCTTTGTATCAAGAATACAGGTGGTAATAGTTGGAGACGAGCATACAAGCACCCATGAAACAGGCATACCTAGATCTGAAGGTAATCTGTGAGAGGAGTGAGGAAAACGACGGCAGCGGAGGATAAACAAGAGAGAGAGACACATTGAAGGATATAGTTTAGGCAAGAAGGGAAATAATAAGGAGTTACACAAGTTTGCGTAGGGTGTGATTCGGATTATGTTGGTGCTCAACTGTGGATTAAGCCCAATGTTCCCACACATGCACACATACATACACTCAACCAGCAAGCTAACACAACGTCAGCCATTGTTTCAGATGGACTAGTCTTTTTAATCTGGTGGTGATCCTGGGATTCCACACAGATCTGGATTGACATAGACTGGGGTCAAATCATTTCAGAGGGACTATCAAGGAAGGCCACTTTACAAGGTGGACTTCTGATCAGCAAATATTTGACATTAATAGTTATAATGTGTTGTTCAAAATAAATGTAATGTTAAAACACTTATCAAAGCTATTCATAATTGCACTTTTAATGCACGTTTAATTCTTGTAGAGCACAAAAATATATCTACACCGGTTCTTATTTGATATGTTTTTAGTGAGTTTTTTTGTTTTCTTGTTTTTGTCAATGCCACATTTTCTTCTGATTCACAACTATGCTGCTACATTATGTTCGCTGGGACAGTAATTTGCTAAAAGAATATTAGTAGATACCACAAAGAAAAAGAAAAATCATATTATGTATCATGCATTGCAAAACGAGATGTGCAACAAGTCGACATAGCACTGACATTAACTCTTAAGTGATCAGACCACAGTACAGAAGACAAATGAGAGATATACAATTTTTAGTTTGTGCAGGTTAGTTCTGCATTTCAACTCCAACATTGACTGAAACATTTGTAGCTCAAATATAAGCTAAAGTAGCTGCTACTGCTAACTTCTAGCTTACTTCATGTTAGGAATTGAAAAAGCTGATCCTTTGAGGAATACTTTTTTTTCGTTATGCGTGTTCTTTCTACCATTGCTCAGTGAAAGAAGGCATCATGCAGTAATGTCAAACCATGTTTCAGTTAAAAGTTGGAATTGAGTGCATGAGATTGTGAAAGACCATGTTCAGACCGACAACAGCACTGCATGAAAAAAAACATGGCTGCCTCCTTGATTTCATTGAGACAACTGTTTCTTCTGGCAAAAACAATCAGATTTTCCCTGATTTCCATGCAATATGTCCTTGAAAATATCTTGTCAAGTCAGTTGGTTGCAGGTAGATTTCTTTGTAAAGCAAATATTCTTTGTGATCATCGTCTTAGCATCTGCTGGCCTTTAAACTCATGGTTGTACTTCTCCCTTTCCTGGATGTTATATCTTCGCATCAAGCAAGAGCGCAGTCATTTTGTACTTTCAACGCAGTGCTGTTTTCAGTCTCAATAAACAAACTACTGCTGTTTCGGAAAAGGAAAGACTGAGGAGCAAAGCATTGTAGTTACCTTCTGGTCATGCTAGAAAGGACACATATCGAGTGTCATTATTCTTAACTGTTACGAGAAAGCGCGCCCTTTTGCACATAACCATCCAGCAACAACCATTGCTTTGATTTGAAAAAAGTTCCTCAAACCACACAGGAGTGAGCGAGATACAGGAATTGTGAGCTGGAAGGTTTAGTAAAGGCTTTTAAGGTGGGCGAGGATATGGATGGACATATCTATCTCACTGACTTGTGCCAGGTTTGATGCCAACTTGGTTGACGGAGGCAGCAAGCTCCAGACCGGGCATCAGCTCATAGGGCTTGTCGGTCAGCTTGGTCTTGCCCTCATGGTAGCGGCTGTAGATGCCACGACCGGCAGAGTAACCGCCCAGGTAGGACCCCCGTGGTCCAGGGGTACGGTTACATGCAGCAGCACGACCACGACCTCGCACAGTACCTGCTTAAAATACAATTGAGGTAATATGATGACAGGAGTTGTGGTTTACGACTTGGGCAGCAGGGGCATGCTGAAAGTTGTATACAATGACATGTATGGCAAGATTTTATGATAAGTCTAGACTTTCCTTGGAAGCTTTTCTCAAGATATTAGGATTTGGGAAGCAAGGAGAAACATAAAGTCGTAATTTAAGGGAATAATTGGCTCGTAAACTGCAGTTGCTAAGAGCGAAAGTTTTTTTGTTGTTCGTTGTTGTTTTGTTTGTATTTTCCCTTTATTTAGGTAAAGTGTGAATTCTTTCTTGAGCACTGTTCTGTCTCTTGGTTATGAAAGTTCTTGGTACTGTGAACAGATGGTCCAGGACTTTTTGTAGATTTGTTGTGATCTCTGCAATAACCCAGCATGAAATGGAAGTTGATAGCGCAGCAGGAAAAGGATGGTGTTAGAAATTTTATAGTTTGTCAAATGGCAGGAAAGCTCATTGTTCATTGAAGGAATAAGTAAGAGCAAGGATGTGAGAGATTACCATTGTTCTGTATCATTGGGGATCCTTTGGAGAAAAACCAAAACACAACGATTGATGATAGTTAAATAGATTGCTTCCACCCAAAGACCACATTTAATCAATCACAGGTAATGGGATTAGCATTCATTGGTCCATCACCTTGTTCTGTCTTTGACTTTTAACTAACTCTCTGATTTTAAGCCACAAAATCTCATCACGTTAAAGATTTCATCAAATCAAATTCTAGTCATCGAAGATGAAATCATTATTTTGGTCATCATGAGTCATCGTGGTCCCTAATAATATTGCATTCATTGTTCCTACATTAGCATTTGTTGGATGGAAATATGAGATCTTTAACAGTGCATTGTCCCAAAGAGTTTCTTCTGACACAAACAGTTACAAAACAGAAAAACCATGTAGATTTTCCAACTGATCATTACTAGAAGAAAAGCAGCGAAAATGAATTCTAACCTTTGACGAAGTAGTCCCGGTTGGGTCCAATGAGGGTGTTGTAGGGATAACCATAGTAAGCCAATGTGTAGGGATCACACTGGTATACGTAGTTCTGCGGAGCAACCTCTGGAGTGGCAGGCACGCCCCCCTTCGAGGCCTTCTGACGTGAGTATTGCTCTTTATCAACTGGCTTAGCAAGCGTCACCTCAATGCAGGACCCCTCCACCTCTGTGCCATTGAGGTGGTCCATGGCCAAGACAGCATCGTCCCGGGAGGTAAAGTGGACGAAGGCGTAGTCACGGATTTTCTTCACACGTTCAACGCATCCAGGGTTCCACTGGCTGAACACCTAGTTGACGGAGAAAGTGTGGGTGGTTTTAGCCCACAATTTTACCTAGTAAAATTTATACTGAAACCTGTAAACTGACAAGTAAATCTCACCTGTCTGATTGTCTCCTCACTGGTCTCCATCATTAGATTCCTGACATAGAGAATCTTCACTGTCTCCATTACGTCTTCATCCACATCAATCTCTGGCTCAGCCCAGTCCACTGCAATCTGATGACCCCACAGCTGAATACGCCCAGGCATCAGCTTCCTGCGAGCCATGGCAGCTGCACGGTGTGACTCATACTCTACAAAGGCAAAGCCACGGTTCTTCATCTTGTCTGCGGCACTGGCATAAACGATGACATCTAGCACACCTTCTGTCACTTTAGAAACCTCCTCCAGAATCTCCTCTCGCTTTTTGGTCTTGGGAATGCCACCAATGAAAAGACGGCAGTTGTCTACAGAGGAGCAGACCCCCAGTAGCCGCCCAGGACGCACCTCATAGTTGTTGAGCTCCCGCACGGCACGTTTGGCCTCATGTTTCTCTGTGTACATCACAAACGCGTACCCTCGGTTCTTCCCATCAAAGTCCATCATCAGCCGCATCTCATAGATGCGTCCCACAGACTCAAACACTGGGACCAGCTCATCCTCATAAACATCCCGCGGGATTTTGCCCACAAAGATTTCACATCCTCGAGGAGGTGATGCACCATTCCAGCCAGGAGGAGGACCATATTTACGTTGACCATTTTCCTGGATCATACTGTAGCCGGTGCGCTCCATCAGGGCCTTGAGTGCAGGTTCAATGGGAGCAGCTAGAACACCCTCGGGGAGATTAATCTGTCCTTCGAGAGAGTGGAGGGAGGGACCAGAGTAGGGTTTGGAAGGCTTGGAGGGTTTGGAGTTTGAGGGGGAAGCGTTATTGCTCATGGTTGAGGAAGAAGCGGAATCTTCGGCTGTCATTCTGGCATAACCATCCAATCAGATCTGGGGCCTGAGAAGGGCAACGAAAGACATTTGTATCATGTTAGATTGTAAAACCACAACTGTTATATCTGAATAGAAAACACAACATGAAAGACAAATAAGAAGAAACTTATAGTTGAGGAGGTACCGTTTAATCACAAAAAAACATAAATTTACAGGTACAATCACAAGGAAGATTACGTAGCTAACAAACTATCCAACACAAATAGCTTGAGGTGGACCAAACAGTGAAACCACAGACTCTATAAATCCCCAGGGCACTTTTCCTTATCAGCAGTTTTACAACCTTGTTTTGTTGAGTCGCTCAGATCCCTACTGACCTTTGACTCCTATCAGCGAGAATGAAGGGCTGCGAACCCTGAAACCTCCAGCTAAAGGTTCACCGAGTTTGACTGGGTCACATGCTCCATTATGTGTGTGTCTGAAGTAAGTTAAATAAGCTAACAAGCTAGCTCATGAGGCTTAACTCCAGCTAAGCTACAGTTTATGACTTGTTCTGTGTAAAAATATGAGTCCATGCTGTGAGAACGTTTGTGCAGGGTAATTCATCTTGCACCAGCACCTGTTGCACTCCCACTCACCAGGAGATGGTGTTGGACTTTCAACCCCCTTATCAATATATATAAGTTATACAGTGTGTGGAAGCAGCTTTTTATGTGTTTGTGTATTTGTGTGTGTGTGTGTGTGTGTGTGTGTGTGTGTGTGTGTGTGTGTGTGTGTGTGTGTGTGTGTCACTTCATTAAGTCCTGCAGCCCTATATAGAGAACAGAGAACAATCTGAAATCCGCTTCTCAGGCATAAACCTCTTATTCTGTTATTTTCCAACACGGCCAGTATTCAGGACGGAAAAATCCACAGCATTTTAAATCCCCAAATCTCCACGCAGCACACAACAGTGAAGCAGCAATTCATAGGAGCCTATAAGCAAACGTTTTTTTAATTTATTTTTGTCCGACAAATGTAGTCTGAGCGAATAGAAGAAAAAACAAAACAAAACAACAACTTCTCGCAATAGGCAGGCAGTGTGTGTGTGTGTGTTTTTATTTTGTGCGTCATGAGATTGCCTAGACTTTGATGGAGATAGGTGAGGCAGTCAACAAAGGTAAAACCCTACAAAGACAAGCAACCATGGTAACACACACTCATTTGACCTGACCTAATATCCCACTCTCCCACGCACATGGACACACGCACGCACGCACACACAGACACACACACACACACACACACACACACACACACACACACACACACACACACACACACACACACACACACACACACACAAACACACACACACACACACGCACACACCATGCACACACACAGACACACACACACAAACACACACAGACACATCTGTTCACGTTAGTTCCCCCAAGGCTGGAGGGCTTACAGTTACCTGAAAACAGGTTTTCTTTTATTGCTTGAATAAAGAGACAGACTGTTTAAATATCATAAAAAAATGTACAGTGGACAAACCATATTAATAAAAAAGCTATCAAATTTCATGCATTTATTGTTATGTATAGAAGAAAGTTAAATCAAAATGTGAATGGGGGGAACGAAACAACAAAAACAGAGGGTGAATGAACAGGTTGACGGTTCCTCCTTCTATCTTTAGCCAGTTTCAGCTGCTGAATGTTGACACAGGTCGAGATGACACTGGATTAAATAAAACTACAATTTGAGGCAAAGCTGAAGGAACATTTACAATGAAGAAATGAATTCTGACGAGGATGCAGTTCCCTTTTCTAAAAGAACACATCTCTCAAAGATTTCCCAGTGTAGCTGCATGAAAACTGCTTTTTATGACTTGTTTCTGTGTTGCTTTCCTTCACATTGCCTCCAGTTCAGTGTGCCATCCCTCTGTTCCTTCCATCGTGTGAAGCGCTAACACATCTCCTATCTGTATCGGCCTTGTATTGTCATACTAATGACTAAGGGAGGACAATATTCAATTTGGGACTTCTGCTCGGTGATAAAAAGAAGCTACAGAGGTCGACTGTATAATGCACTGTAGTCAGGGTGAGACTCCCTTTTCTGGATATTTTGTGTTTTGTCAAAAAAGAGTTGATGAATTCAGTCTCAGTGTGGGGTAACCTACTTCCTGCTTTTAACTCTGTGATATTATTAACTTCCTCAGTGTGGTCCGCTCTTGTGCTGATGTTTTCCTTTTTGAGGAGAGATTCAGGAAATCGCGGCACTCGCTGTGTTAGAAGTGAAGCAAAACTCAGAGGGTCTGTTTTAATCTCTCTTCCTTTGACAGAGAAAAAAAAAAGAAATGGTGAGTGTGTGTGGGATCTTTTGACATTAGTGTACCTAGAAAAGTCGAGATACGGGGACTTGTCTTCCTTTAGGGGACGTGAAGAAAGTCCCCATAATGTAAATCAATACATTTAAGGTGAAGATATGTTTTAAGGTAAGTAAGGTTTATGTTAGGTTAAGGCAACTAGTAACTGTGGTTAAGGTTAGAGTAAGTCTCCAGGAAATCAATGCAAATCTATGTAATGTCTGCTGAGCTCATGGAGGCACGGCAGACGTGTGCGTGTGTGTGTGTTTGTGTGTGTGTGTGTGTGTGTGTGCTTGACATCCAAGGCAAAGACACGTAAATGATTAACCTTGTTAGGTAGAAGGCAAATCCCTGCTTTTACTCACCCAGTGTATTCTTCTATGTCTTGCTGAGTAAAAAAATAATATTTCTATAAATTGAAAGTGACCATTTAAGTGTGAGTCTTCTGTTGTGACTCCACGTCTTTGTTTCAGCATGATACTGAAAGGCTTCAGCTCTTCAGAAAAACAGATCCCATGCAGACGTTTAGAGCTCAGACACAGAGTTCAACTGGTCAAAGGTTACTAACACGGAGGAGAACGGGAGGGACGGACCATCTCGCCTGCATGCACGTAGCAAGTGAAGGAAGTCAAAGAGCGAGGATTTGATGGTGTTCCGGTAATTGCTGTGGAGATTGCCCATTATATGGTGTTTATGATTGATGGAAGCACCTGACTCTCTACGTATTAACCAGGACTGAATTGTTTTATGAGCAGGCAAAAAAAGCTTTTATGGGCTTCTGTGATGACACTGGCAAATTCCATCTATTTCTTCAAATAAGCAATTGAGTCGAGGCTTTATTAAAGCTCAGTTACTCTCAGCGAGAAAGAGGAAGAGCATTTGATTCTACATAACATGAATCTCTTCTGCTTAGCAATGTAGCCTGATGCAGATTATATGGAGAAAGGAAAAGTGTGTTCAACAGTATGGAACGATACAGCTCTTAGTTTGCCTTTCTCTAATGATTGACAATGATCCAGTGTACTAAAGGAAGCAGGCTTAAAGAGGCCACCATCTTAGCCACACACGTGAGCACGTGGAGGTGACTGACTCACGGCGCCCACCCAGCGGCCCCGAACAACAGGGTCACAAGGAAGCAGGAACACCAACACTTATCTTAACTTATACACACCCAATAGATAACATTATCTTCGCTGAAATACTAAATGACTAATGCATGTAAACCAGCCTCCACATCTAAGAGTCATGAATGCAACTACTAAATAATGATCTTTACTCACAACTGTTTCTATTCAAAACTCGTCATATAGAGAGGAATAATCCAGAGACAGTGAGAGAGAGACTGAGGGAAGTGAGAGTGAAAGCAAAGGCACGGTGGAGGGACAGAGAAGGAGGAAGGAGAAGCAGAGAGAGGTCAGATGTGAGGATAGCTACCCCTGTTGTTGCACAGAACTCCGCTGCTTGGCCGCCTGCTCTGGGAGTGTTAGTCCACCTCCATTAGAGACAGGTACAGCAGGGCACTGAGCACAGAGGCCAGCCTCCTCTACACAGACACACATACACACACACACGTTTACACACACAACACACACACACACACACACACACACACACACACACACACTTGAACCAAAGCTGTGAGCTGCAGAACTGATGAGGGTGGAGCTAAAGCAGGTACTGTGTATCTGTGTGTGTGTGTGTGCAGCAGATCTGAGCTTCTACTTTTATAGAAAATCTTTACTTTTCAACAATTTATGTACTAGCAACTTTTTAGCGGTGGAAAGTAATTAATTACCACTTTATGTTTATGTATGTATTTTGTTCTTTCTCCCTCATTAATCATCTCAAGACCCCTCAGATTTATTTGGGGACTCCTTGGAAGGAGTCAGACACATTACATATATAACCTCAACCAATGGAGGATTTTCTACGAGACATGAACGTTTACTTTTAAAATACTGCTATACTTTTACTTAAGTAGGATTTCAAAAACAGGACTTATTTGTAATGGAAGCTAAATCCATTCATACTTTTTCTTCAGTAAAACAATGACAGACACACAAACACACACACACGCACACACAGTAAGTAAAGCACTTGATGCACATCACATAAATATGGACTCTGTAAATAAATAAGCTGCAACTTGTGATGTGAGGGGGAGGTGAGAGGCCTGATGGGAAATGTAGTTGTAATGAGTTATGAGGTTTTCTGCTTCGAGCTGCAGAAATGAGAAAATGGCCAGAAACTTCCTCATGTTTTTTGCTGTGACAGGACTTTTAAAAACTATGACTGGAAGTTGTGATGACAGTGATTTATGTCATGTCAGCACTATAGACTAACAAAAAGTGTGTGTAACTCATCGTGTGTGCGTGTGTTTTTGTACATAACAACTGCGAACATGTCCTGAGCACAGCTGAACTTAAGCAAACAACGCACACCTTCCTGGGCAGTCAAGAGAGCAGATAGAGAGACGACAGAGAGACGAAAACAACCAGACGAGAGTTTCTGTCTAAAAACTCCCCTCCAGTGAAGAAGCGAGGGAGTGAGGGAAGGCGAGAGCAGATGGGGTGAAAGGAACAGACGGATGAAAGCCACAGTGTGTGGTCGACAGTGTGCTGACTTTCAGCTGCTATTGAAACCAGCTCCGCTCCTTTAACGACTGAGCAAACAGGAAAGAAGAAAGTCTATTTGGAATAAAGACAAAGAGGCTGATGGATAGAGAGAAAGACGGGATTAAAGCACAAACGATAGATTAGGAGCTATGTATAGACTGTAGCATCTTAAATTTGTTTGCATAACGAAACACCATTTATATAACTGTCAAATCAATCACTGTGATGTCAGAGGGAGTGGACCGGATATAAACAACAGCATGAATGTGTGTGTGCATTACAAATGTGAGGGTGTGAGTTTTGACTGGCACTCTGAGGGAAAAAGTGCTGCTGTCGGGGAGCAGAGTTACTGGAAGAGTCTAAGCCAAAGGGGGTCAATCTAAATCAAAGATTAACTGTGGGTCCGTAGTGAGAGCCAATCAGGAGACGGACATGCGTCACAGGGTTCAGGCGTTCAGGTGACTGCACAACGTGACCATCAACCCATCAGGTCAACGGTTAACTGTTAACCCCAGCAGTGAGATCCCAGAACGTGGACCTATAGAACATTTATTGACCTTCAATCATTTCACATGTTCACTGAATCATTTGTCACACAAATAAGCACACACACACGCACACACAGACCAGACACACACACACACACACAGACACACAGACACACACTCAGAGTTCACTTTAAATTAGGTCTTCATTAGGGATTGCAGTTTACTGGTGGTGTTAAGTTTAAATATGGGTATACCTATGGGTATAGGTAAATTAGGATAACCACTCAATGAGCCTGAAGTGGGTTAGGGTTAGGGTTAGGGTTAACCCTAACCCTCCTTTTAAACTATACATATTATTTGAATTGAGTCTTTAATATACACTTTGAAAAGGGCTCAGGGATTTTGTTAATAGCCATTGTAGTTTTTAGCCACTCAAAGGGATGAAAAAAAGCACATTTGTTGGGAACTACTTTCAGCTGCAGGTTAATAACATTAAAATAACAAACGACTCATTTCAAGTCGAATTTGAATGCCGGGGCTTAGGGACACTTGGATTACAACACAGGAGCAGTACGGAGGCGTTTTATGTTGTTTTCTGTTTTATTTTTGTTTACGTTTGAAGAAGTGGTCACAATCTACTTACATTGTATTGTATTTAGCTGTAACACTGTTTACCCCCAACACACCAACAGTGTTTTGGGGACTCAAACACTTCCCCCACCCCTCCACCAGCATAGTGGTGAGAAGATAATCAGTGAATTTTCATTTCTGGGTGAACTATCCCTTTAACTGATGTAGATGATTCAATTTACATCGTGGTTTATGATGTTTATGATGTTAGACTGAATCAAGTTGTGCTGACTTTAACGATATCACTCTGCCCCTGACTTAAGCTGAAACACTTGCTTTGAACTACATCTTAGGTAATCACATTAGAGAGTGCTTCTTAGACTTCGTTGGCTATCACTGATAAGCTAGGTCCTAATCAGGCCCAGGGTCACACACACACACACACACACACACACACACACACACACACACACGCACTCACTCACTCACCCACTCACACATACTGGCAGAACCTGTGAATAAGCAGGAATAAAGTCAGCAGTAAAGTGGTGATGGTAATCAGTATCTTGGGCAGAAAGGCTGTGTGACTGCCATCTATTATTACAAGTCATCTATATAAGTAAATGAGTAGCCCATCAGAAGACCTTGGGTCCAACTGTATATGTCAGTGAGTCCTACAACCTGTTTCTTCACATGATTAGTCCCATAGCCTGCTTTCCTGGAAGCGGTTTCACACAAAAGATTCAGATTTTAACTTTTTGACTTCCTTCAAGAGCTTTATTGTGCACTTTCCTACTTAAACTGTCTTTAAGAATGACGTGCCCACCAGATTATTCTTTAAAATGCTGAGCAGTGCAATGTACTCTGATCATTTCCCCAACAAAAAGAAGACATTTTGTCCCATTGTCATGTTTCTCTAGAATAGTAGGCCACGTTATCAGCTGCTCCAAGTGACCAAAGGCCTTAAAAACAATGGACTTGATGAAAGAGAATTGAGAACTGTGGCTGACCCTTGAGGACACATGATGTCCTCACCACAGTGGTTTAGACAGCTCAACTGTCAGCACGCTGCTG
>NC_083637.1:14865775-14875775 GCF_963576545.1 Limanda limanda
AATAATTAAATTCTGCTTGTAGTTTTTCAGAAAGACAAACATTAGCGCCATACCTGTATCCAAATCTGCGGTGTGCGGATGTCGACGAGCGGACCAATGAGATGCAGTTGCGTATTTGGCTTTGGGAAGTCACTTCACACACTTGTCTCACACACTTGGTCTCTTTCACTTCACTCTCCAGTGGTGCTGACAGGCTGCTGCAGTCTCTCGCCTGCCGGGTCGGGGTGTTTGAATGTGGAGGTGAGCAAAGTTGCTTTAGTGTTTACTCTTATTCTCAGTGGCCAGGAGGGAGAGGTGGGGCCACTCAGTACAGGTAAACCCCCACCTTTTTTCCTCCTTCGTCAATCTCTCTCATTCTCTCTCTCAGCTGATAAGCAGTGAGACAAAAGGGACGGAGTGAAGGGACAGAGGGTGTGACCAAAGGTGATGATTGGCAACAATCAGGGAAGTCATGAGGAGCTTGTGTTGGACACATACTCTCTGTAAATGTGTTCTCGACCTCCCATTATTAAATAACATCTCAGACTAATCTAATCTGGGTCAGAAAAATATATTTTTTCATCCTACTGAAGACCTACATTTCAAATTTTTGAACAAAAAAGTTCTGCAGGCAAAGTATCAACAGAGGCACTTTTTGATACAGCCATAAATCAAACAATACCAGTGTGTACACTGAAGGGAGGGGAGTTTAACTGGAAGCAAATGAGCAACAAGTCTGTGCTGCACAACGATCCAGGTGATCCTCGCTCTCTGTTCACTGACTACATTTATGACACAAAATCTGAAGTGCCATCTTGCGCATTTAGAGCCAGAGTCAGGGGAGCAAGCCACAGTATCGTGACCCCTCTGATTCACTCAAGCCCAAGACATGCTTCTCCGTGGCATGTCAGGGTCTGGCACAGCGCTCTGTGTAGGCTACAGCATAGCTTCGAAGCAGAGGCATGAATGGGCCTTAATCATAATGTTTCACACCATTTTTATTGCATTAAATATTGAATTAAGACCAATCTGCACTTAAACAGACATCAGAGTGATAGGAACGACTTAAAATGACAGAAACTATCTTTGAGAAAATCCTATTTGACATTTCCCATCCAGTAACAAGGAGGAAGCAGGGTTAATCACCTATACTGCAGCCTCATTTTTCATCATCGTTCTGCATTCGCATGATAGTCGGAGCTTTCTCAAGTTTTAATATATTTTCAGCTCTGACAACTTCAGTGTTGCTATTAAATTTTATTTCTGTTGGTTTCCAATTAATATGATTTACTGGCAACACACAGATAAAGTATAGATACAGAGAATACAAAGCTGTCACATTCCAGTCATATTTGGCAGGAACACAGAGAGTCAGAGAGAATAGGAAGGAGACCACACTGACAATGTGTGGAAGTGTACTTAACCTTAAACAACCCTTCAGGAGAACAGGGCCTACGCTCTTATCAGTCGGGGTGCCGTTCTACTCCAGCTTGAGTGTGTGCCTGTGTGTGTTTGTGCTTGTGTGCACAAATGCCATTGCACAAGTGACACATTAACCAACGACTCTGTTAATGAAGGACATGCAATCACTGATTCTCACCTTTTTGGCGGCACGCACGCACACACACACGCACGCACGCACGCACGCACGCACGCACACACACACACACACACACACACACACACACTCATATTATATGTAGATAGCAGGTTCAAAGTTTACAGATGGAGTAATCTATTCTCTCCCCCAACAGGGTGTAAAAAGGTTGAAGGGAAGGCCATTGGCTGCCATAAACCTATTTTAAAAGGTGGAGCAGAGAGCGTGATTTAGACACGTAGATAACTTTATTACCAGCCCACTGTAACACACAAACAAACTCACCTGCTCATAAATCAAGACAAGTGTGTTTGTATAACCGAAGATCACAAACAATAGCTGCTTTCCGACATGCCCTGAATTCTGCAGTTTCTCCGTATTTACTACTGATGAGGTGCATGTGTGAACGCAGAAGTCAGAGGGAGACTCTCTGCAGCCTCTGCTGACTTTCTCCATCTGGACCCCCAAGTATAAAGTCTATAGAAATCCAGGAGAAGTCGATGTGTGAACACAGCAGGGGACCCCCAGAATCACAGACGCTTCTAACGCGCAACAGATGCGAACATTTAAAAAAAAACAAAAGAAAACAAATATCTCTGTGAGAAAGCAGTAACACACGTGGAAGACACTAGAGAAAGTCTCTAGAGAGTTTGTGGTGATACGAGCCGACTGTTGTCAAGAAAATCACGTGATCTCCACAGCGGAGTTAATACGTCACTTCCGGCCTCTGCCTGATGCACCCAGCTGCCCCTAATCTCACGCCTGAATAATGTATTCGTTGTGATTGCGAATGCGTTTGTGCAGAAACCTCCCGCTGTGTTGTGCATGTGTGAAAGGAAAAGTCTGGGTAAACTCCGTAGCCAATAATCCGTATTTTTACCTGCAGGTCATGTCTGAAAGCAACATATATCTCAATGGCCTTTACAGACTCACCTCAGCAGTTACAAAGCCTGTGTTCAAAATTCACCCCGAGAGGAAGGAACCTCAAGCATAAGAACAAAATAGAGCAATTTACCAAATATTTATTTTACTTCCCACCATCAAGCAATAATAAGCAGCAAATAAACATTTAATGAATGGTTAGAAATGCACTATATCAGTTTATATATATAAAGAACTGTGCTCTTTTTAATGTTATGTTTTTGTAAACATTAAGAATTTCATATTTGTACAACTGTAGCTTAAGATATTGTCACTACATAAAACAACTTATATCTGTTTGGAAGTACTGTATAGTGGATTGTAAAGCATTTACTAAGTCTTGATGTACTTTTGAATAACCCAATTTAGTATTGCTGGGGATAATGTCTGTTAGCAGGAGTTAAAAACACAATCCAACAATGGGATTATAACAAGAAGAACCATGTTGAATAACATCACAAATATTTGCCCAAGCCATCGAAGAGTCCAATCAAAATATATCTACACACAAAGAGCACAAGCATCATCTCAGTGGCAACAGAGACAAAGTCATGAGGGAACTGGCCCATCAGGTCTGATATGAAGCTGTACACAAACAGCCAACAGTCACACACACACACACAGACGGGACGAGGAGTCTGTTAATGTGTGTGCCGTCATGCTGCCACATGACGGCACACACAGCTGAGTCAGGTATAGCAATACATTCTTGTACTATTTGTTCACTATCATCTATAAGAAATTAGGTTCATTTGTTCAACAGACATGATATTTGTCATACAATATTTATTTTCAATGTATGTTTATATATAAGAATAAAAACAATGTTCGCAAAATTGTATTCTCTAAAGGTTTTAATATTGGTATTGGGAATATGTGCTTCCACACACTGAAGCACACAAGCTCACTTTACACCTGCTATTCTTCATACAATATATGTTAATGTGTTACTGTATGTGTGAATATAATAACTGATAAATCTGTTTTTTATGTGATTAAGATTGGGGTCATAACTTCTATGAGGCAGGTAATGCACTTCAGTTAATGATGATGGTTATTTACTCCAATCTACAATTTAAAATATGAGAAATTTATCTTCATGTCATCGTAAGTTAATGTATGACTTTTTGGGAGAATAATTGTATAAAATAATTCTGAAGTTGTTTCTAGATTTTATGTGAACTATAGGTGAATGCAAAAATAAACATTAGAGAAATGTGTGTGTGTCTGGGGGGGGGCAACAGCATGTGACACAGCTGATGGGCCTCAGCAGAACAAAGTGCTTGTTTGTCAAGAAAATATTTCTAACGGGCAACAGATTACACATTCGTTGGAATCAGCAACACTTCAAACAGGAGCTCACATATCCATATGTACGTGTGTGTTTGTGTTTCCCAAGTGTGTCTCATAGATCATTGACTTTTGCTGTTTTATTTTAACTTTCTCTGTGTCCGACATTCTATCAGCTTTTTAAAAGCTCGTAGTTGCATCTGTATCTTTATCTGGTTCCACTGCACTTTATTAGCTATACAAAAAAATCAATTAAAGTACTACTATGTCTAATGCAACTGGAATTCATATTAACACAATATAAACTATAAATTGTTTTTTGCACAATTGATATGAAATAATTCAATTGAATAATATAAAATGAATTAAGTAATTATTCTTCAATGATTTGAACAAACACAGCTGACCCTCCCGTCAACATCCCAACAGAGGGAGCACACTGCAGGTTGTCACCCACACCTGGGTTTAACTAAGCATACGCTCGGAGATCACACTGCATTTGTGTGTGTGTACGGGAGGAAGCAACCTTTAAGGAATGCCTTTCTGCTTAAACAGGACAGGAAAACCTCACTGAGCGTCCTCCGCTGCTCTGTTCAACACTTCCTCATTCAAAGGGTCAACTCACATCCCGTAACGGCTGTTAACCAATCCCAGTGTCCCACTTATGATTAACAAATATGACTCAGCACTAAAAGAGAGAGAGAGAGAGAGAGAGAGAGAGAGAGAGAGAGTCGTTTTGCCCTCTGCTAGCACGCACGCACGCACACACACACACACACAGGATCTGACAATACAGTCCTAGATTTTTTTTTGATGAAAGAAGTTTCCCCTTTTGCCTAGAATTCAGTCAGCTGACAATCACGTGGCTTGTCACCAACCAATGGCGGAGTGGGGCCATTGTGTGTTTAGGTGCTACAATCACCGCCAAGGTCAAGGAGACACGCAAGGAGAAGGAGAGAGAGAGAGAGAGAGAGAGAGAGAGAGAGAGAGAGAGAGAGAGAGAGAGAGAGAGAGAGAGAGAGAGAGAGAGAGAGAGAGAGAGAGAGAGAGAGAGAGAGAGAGAGAGAGAGAGAGAGAGAGAGAGAGAGAGAGAGAGAGAGAGAGAGAGAGAGAGAGAGAGAGCGTGTGTAAAGAAAATATTTGAAGGAGGTAGAAACCCTTAAAAAACACTTTAGCACCAGGAACACAGAGTCACCCTCATGACTTATAGCCACAGCGAAGCCACTTATTATCTGACCTGTGACCAGTGACCATTGTCACGTCAGCACGGATGACTGTCCTCTCTCCCACAAGCTGTCTTGTGACAGTGTGTTAGTTCGCAACATGTGGGTGAAACAACAGGACATGAAATGTGATACAATACATCGTTTTATATCATTACTATGTTATTTTATTCATAAAGTGGTGGCAGTGCTATTTTTGGGAGGCACTATTAGGGTTAGACGAGGTGTAAACTGTAATTAAAGAGTGTAGAGGTGTCTCCACTTCCTCCTGTTGAACGAAAAGAAGCCAAAATATCATGCACTTTTTATAGCATCAAATATATAATTTAAACACAAAACAGGGTAATGAGAAGTACCTAAACTGAAATATTTTAACTTTAGTTTGTTCTATTTCCCATCAACTAACATGGAGGAGGCAGGGTTTATGACCTGTACTGGTCATAAACCCTGCTGAGCCACCAAAGGGGTTTCTATATAATTTTGGTTTCGTATTTGGGGAGCTGTCATAACCTCTTTGGGACTTCATTTTGCACTATACAGGATTTCATCTTCTCTCTCAAACTAAATTTTTTTTTTTTTTTTAACTTAATCTTGATCATTGCAGTTACAAAACACTTTAGAGATGTGATCAGAAAACAGTTCATATGAACTTGTCCATGAGAACCATATGGTCACAGACAAACTGTTTATCAACTCATAGCATGTTTTTTGTGGGTGATATACATCAACTGTAACCATGAATGGATGCAGTCTGATCACTGATCAGTTCCTGTCTCTGCTGAACCTCTTTTGTGGAATCTATAATTATGCAACATATAATATGTCAAATTATAAGTACAGTATGTAAATATGTTGTCAACCACATAGTTGTTAAACCTGTAATTCTCCCCAGCCATTGTTTCCAGCAAGACTAATTGTTCTCTTGTCCACGCACACGCACACACACACGAATATAAGGCAGGCAGTTAGATTATTGCAACGCTAACGCCCCCTAAACTCACAAAAGATGAACACCTACACAGTGTCACGCACAACAAATGGAAACATGAGTAATGACTTACGACAAGAAACAGAAATTATCCTGAGAAAGTGAAACCATGTGTAATGAACCTGTAAACCTGCTCTCACTCTGAATGACGGCCCGAAACCACACAGGACACAAAGAGTAGAGAGTGGGAGAACATTAAGAAGACGTGTGAAGGACAGATGAGACAGAGAGAGAAAGATGAATCTGCTTGTCTGCACAGTGTGTGTGTATGTGTGAGTGTGTGTGTGTGTGTGTATGGCCTTAGTATCCCTACTTTTTGTGAATGGGTTCACAGAGTCAGTCTTGGCCCATAGAACATTCCATTCTGGCAGGGTGAAGGGGGGTAGAGTGGTGTGTGTGTGTGTGTGTGTCTGGTCCAGGTAACCAATTTTGCGGTGACCTTAATATGTTTACAAAGTCAAATTATTGTCTTCCTAATAAGTCATTGAACCAGTGTTAGAGTTGGGCAAGTATTCATTGGAGACACCTCCAGTGTGTGTGTGTGTGTTTGTGTGTGTGCGTGTGTCTGTGTGTATGTACACATTCATAGATGTGTTTTGTAGTTGGCTCTTATCATGAGCTGCAGTGTAGTACAGGTAGTTTCTGTCCGTCACGCTAGAATCAAATCACCCACCACATGCACGCACACTTACACACTCTCACACACACACAAACTCACACACCGACACACACACACAGACAGACACACACACCTTGCCTCTTGGCCTGCTGTAAAGACAACTAGCCCATTGTATGTCGCTACAGGTATGCAGAAAAGAGCCTGTCCGAGAACAGGCAATTGGATGCTTAGTGTGTGTGTGTCTGTGTGTGAGTGTGTGTGTCTGTATGAGAGCAACCTAATGGGTTGGTTCAAATCAACACTCACATATCCGTATGCACATTAAAAGTGTAACTAGTTGATGTAGTTGTTCCTCCTGCCTATATTGTACATGAGCATATATATGAATATGAAATATATACAGTGCATACACATAATCGTGAATTTGACGGAAATGGATAATTTCCAGAACACTCAGGTAAGGGGCGGAGCCTGGATGGGGCAAGTAGGGGACAGGACATGATGTACAAATTCTGTTGTGGAAGTATTTTTTTGTCTGCAGCGCATCAACACTTGTGTCTGCTCACTCTCAATTGTCTTTGTCTTTTCAATTAGACGTCTTCATCTGCGTCCTCTACACGAACAGCACCCCTCTTTTATCCTTTTCTAGAGCAGTCTGTATTCTTTTTGTTCTATTTTCTTAATTTCTGCATCCGTTGTGTGTTTGAAATCAACATGTCTGTCAGTGTGTGTGAGTTTCTGGATATTATCCTGCTGTATTCTCACATGGACTCATTCTAACATTACACTAGGACGCTGACAGGAAAGGTCCAGAAAATGTCTGGAGTTTATTGCATGTCTGACAGCAGCTTGACACTCTAACATTAGGAAGAGAAGGCTTTAAAATTCAAAAGCTGAATTGTGTTATATTTGCATGTATATTTTGTTTCAAGAAATTGATCCTTTGACGCGTCTCCATTCTCGTTCATTCTCACCCTGAAAGAACTGTGCTCAGCTAAAAGAGTCAAGTGGTGGAGGGAGAAACTAGCGGTGAAATGAAGCATGATAACAGCATTAGCGTAGGAGCAGGTTGGAGGGGAGGAGAGGGGCGAGCGGGGTAAGGGGGGGAGAGGATGGAGGGTTCAGCGGTGTCACCACATGGGGGGTTGGAGGGGTTACGCAGGAGTGAAAGGTTGACCGGCAGAAGGCGGGGGAGTAGGGAGACGAGGGGGGGAGGAGGAGGGGGAGTGTTGATCCAGCACAATGAGTGGATGTCACCTGTTTACACACTCAACAGTGTGCGTTGGTCCCGCCACGCTCCTTAAAGAGAGACTGTTGCACAACGTCTCATCACACAGACTCACATTATTAAAAAAATAAGTTCTGTAGAACAGTTACGGATTCATTTGTACGGTTTTTAAATATCTGTGTCTGAGATTTCTGCTTCCTCCTGTTTGTGCGCTCACTGTGTTACTCTAATATTCTTTTTCACTTTAAAAGTACTTCAAGGTTAGGCAAAGATTGTGGTTCTGGTTCAGTGCTGTCAAGTATCCGTGTTCTCGCTTCACTTCCACCAAAACCTCTTCATAACCTCAAGTGCTGTGACTGCCTAAAAAGAATTATTCATAGATGTGATCAAGCTTCAGTTGGTTTGAATCAGAATATTAACATAATTTCTGCAGCTTTTCAAAATATTGTTGAAGGATTCTTGAGAGAGCTGTTACTTCTGCATGTGTCACTGTAATTGTTCTACCCTTCTGTTCGGTTAGTAAGATTCTTTAACATCTCAAAACTGTTCTTAACAAAAACTTTACATCATTGGTCTTCAGCTTGCTGGAGTTTGCCAAAAGAGGGCCTCCTGTTGTCCTGTGGTTGAGTGAATAATAACCGATGTCTGGAGCAAAGGCAGAAGTAGCGTGACGTAATTATCCCGCCACAAAATCCTCTCCAGGAGGAAGTCAGGGATGGTGGTCTGGACGACAAAGCCCGTGACTTTGAAAGAAATGTATGACTTTGATATTGGAGACGTCTGTTCACTGCCTGGTTCCTACCAACAGTCTGCGTTGTATCATGATCTTTTTCTTGACCTTAATAATATTTTAATTAATCAACTTTCATATATTAACGAAAAAGGCAAATCGTCATTTTATATGGTTACGGATAGCACTGGCTTTGTCGTCCTGCCAATCTGAACAAAATATTAAGGTCACAAAGCACTCTAGTGGCCACAATGTTCACATAGACTAAATGGAGGAGAACAGGGTCGTTGACTTATTAGCAAAATGTTGTCTTCAACGTGGGAGCCTGTTGTTCGGTTCCCCCAATTTATATAAAAGTGAAGGTTTGTGTCTTTCCATGAATTCAATGACACATGTAAATGTCCCCTAACCTCAACAAAGTCGTCAAATAACCCAAATCACAACCTTTCCTAACCCTGTGTAAACCCAACCTGACTTTGAGCACTGCAACATCACAGTTATGTGTAATAATTTTGGGAGGCATAGATCGTTTGTGGGACACCTTTTACAGATTTTGTAGGTGAACAGTCCTTTTGAGTTGAGGAGTGAAAGGACAGAAGCAGTCTGTTGTGTCAACACTAGATAACCACCCCAACCCTGGATAGATTGTTCCCCAGAAGTTCCTTGTCCTTAATTTCCTTTCTTCTATTGTTACATCATCTTTTCATATTACTGCTCATCCCCGAGCCTTACTGTTTATCCTCGTTGCCTGAAGATGAGCATGAGTCTGAAATGCCCCATAGTCCAAAGTAACTGCGTATATATGAGAAGTCTTTTAATATATGTCTGTGTATTTGTGCCCAAACTGAGCATATACATAATATTTTTTCCATCTCTTTGAAATGAACAGCTCCCGTTCTTCTTGTACCTGTAAGTCCGACCCTGATGTTTTACCCTGTCTGACTGCTGCTCAGTTTGGTCCGAGCAGAGGGGAGCTGGAGAGGAAGGTGAGGGGGCGATAGAGGGGAAGAATGTGGCCATTGTGCTTTTCAGGTATGTGTGTGTGTTTGTGACAAACAGAGGGAGGCAGAGGGGAGAGAGAGAGGCTGATCAGATCTAGTTACAGGTGTTTCATAAACACCACAGTAGTGCAAACGGGTTCTCCCTATCTCTCTCTTTCTCTTCTCATTCTCTCTCTCTCTCTCTCTCTCTCTCTCTCTCTCTCTCTCTCTCTCTCTCTCTCTCTCTCTCTCTCTCTCTCTCTCTCTCTCTCTCTCTCTCTCTCTCTCTCTCTCTCTCTCTCTCTCTCTCTCTCACTCTACTTCACTGTTGGTGGATTAGGCTTATGGATTTGTCACACACTCAAACACACACACACTAACACACACTCAAGTTTGTGCAGCTATCCCTTTTAGGACTTTGAATTGACTTTCATTCATTATGCAC